>NW_027442470.1:0-113935 GCF_048569485.1 Anomaloglossus baeobatrachus | reverse complement strand
CTTTAAAATGGATTTGGAGCATGGAGACGATTATCTCGGGATTGCAAGATAACCAAACAAAACTTTTAGTAAATTTCTACTTATTTTATTAAATATCATCTCCACCAAACAGGACAAGCTTGCATCTGTTATAGTTTTGGAGAAAAATGTGTTCATTTCATGTATGCGCGAAATGCCTTTGAAACGGCTTTAAAATGGATTTGGAGCATGGAGACGATTATCTCGGGATTGCAAGATAACCAAACAAAACTTTTAGTGGATTTCTACTTATTTTATTAAATATCATCTCCACCAAACAGGACAAGCTTGCATCTGTTATAGTTTTGGAGAAAAATGTGTTCATTTCATGTATGCGCGAAATGCCTTAAAAATGGCTTTAAAATGGATTTGGAGCATGGAGACGATTATCTCGGGATTGCAAGATAACCAAACAAAACTTTTAGTGGATTTCTACTTATTTTATTAAATATCATCTCCACCAAACAGGACAAGCTTGCATCTGTTATAGTTTTGGAGAAAAATGTGTTTATTTCATGTATGCGCGAAATGCCTTAAAAATGGCTTTAAAATGGATTTGGAGCATGGAGACGATTATCTCGGGATTGCAAGATAACCAAACAAAACTTTTAGTGGATTTCTACTTATTTTATTAAATATCATCTCCACCAAACAGGACAAGCTTGCATGTGTTATAGTTTTGGAGAAAAATGTGTTCATTTCATGTATGCGCAAAATGCCTTTGAAATGGCTTTAAAATGGATTTGGAGCATGGAGACGATTATCTCAGGATGGCAATATAAACAAACGAAACTTTTAGTAGATTTCTTCTTATTTTATTAAATATTATCTCCACCAAACAGGACAAGCTTGCATCTGTTATAGTTTTGGAGAAAAATGTGTTCATTTCATGTATGCGCGAAATGCCTTAAAAATGGCTTTAAAATGGATTTGGAGCATGGAGACGATTATCTCGGGATTGCAAGATAACCAAACAAAACTTTTAGTGGATTTCTACTTATTTTATTAAATATCATCTCCACCAAACAGGACAAGCTTGCATCTGTTATAGTTTTGGAGAAAAATGTGTTCATTTCATGTATGCGCGAAATGCCTTAAAAATGGCTTTAAAATGGATTTGGAGCATGGAGACGATTATCTCGGGATTGCAAGATAACCAAACAAAACTTTTAGTGGATTTCTACTTATTTTATTAAATATCATCTCCACCAAACAGGACAAGCTTGCATGTGTTATAGTTTTGGAGAAAAATGTGTTCATTTCATGTATGCGCAAAATGCCTTTGAAATGGCTTTAAAATGGATTTGGAGCATGGAGACGATTATCTCGGGATTGCAAGATAACCAAACAAAAATTTTAGTGGATTTCTACTTATTTTATTAAATATCATCTCCACCAAACAGGACAAGCTTGCATCTGTTATAGTTTTGGAGAAAAATGTGTTCATTTCATGTATGCGCGAAATGCCTTAAAAATGGCTTTAAAATGGATTTGGAACATGGAGACGATTATCTCGGGATTGCAAGATAACCAAACAAAACTTTTAGTGGATTTCTACTTATTTTATTAAATATCATCTCCACCAAACAGGACAAGCTTGCATCTGTTATAGTTTTGGAGAAAAATGTGTTCATTTCATGTATGCGCGAAATGCCTTAAAAATGGCTTTAAAATGGATTTGGAGCATGGAGACGATTATCTCGGGATTGCAAGATAACCAAACAAAACTTTTAGTGGATTTCTACTTATTTTATTAAATATCATCTCCACCAAACAGGACAAGCTTGCATCTGTTATAGTTTTGGAGAAAAATGTGTTCATTTCATGTATGCGCGAAATGCCTTAAAAATGGCTTTAAAATGGATTTGGAGCATGGAGACGATTATCTCGGGATTGCAAGATAACCAAACAAAACTTTTAGTGGATTTCTACTTATTTTATTAAATATCATCTCCACCAAACAGGACAAGCTTGCATCTGTTATAGTTTTGGAGAAAAATGTGTTCATTTCATGTATGCGCGAAATGCCTTAAAAATGGCTTTAAAATGGATTTGGAGCATGGAGACGATTATCTCGGGATTGCAAGATAACCAAACAAAACTTTTAGTGGATTTCTACTTATTTTATTAAATATCATCTCCACCAAACAGGACAAGCTTGCATCTGTTATAGTTTTGGAGAAAAATGTGTTCATTTCATGTATGCGCGAAATGCCTTAAAAATGGCTTTAAAATGGATTTGGAGCATGGAGACGATTATCTCGGGATTGCAAGATAACCAAACAAAACTTTTAGTGGATTTCTACTTATTTTATTAAATATCATCTCCACCAAACAGGACAAGCTTGCATCTGTTATAGTTTTGGAGAAAAATGTGTTCATTTCATGTATGCGCGAAATGCCTTAAAAATGGCTTTAAAATGGATTTGGAGCATGGAGACGATTATCTCGGGATTGCAATATAACCAAACAAAACTTTTAGTGGATTTCTACTTATTTTATTAAATATCATCTCCACCAAACAGGACAAGCTTGCATCTGTTATAGTTTTGGAGAAAAATGTGTTCATTTCATGTATGCGCGAAATGCCTTAAAAATGGCTTTAAAATGGATTTGGAGCATGGAGACGATTATCTCGGGATTGCAAGATAACCAAACAAAACTTTTAGTGGATTTCTACTTATTTTATTAAATATCATCTCCACCAAACAGGACAAGCTTGCATCTGTTATAGTTTTGGAGAAAAATGTGTTTATTTCATGTATGCGCGAAATGCCTTAAAATGGCTTTCAAATGGATTTGGAGCATGGAGACGATTATCTCGGGATTGCAAGATAACCAAACAAAACTTTTAGTGGATTTCTACTTATTTTATTAAATATCATCTCCACCAAACAGGCAAGCTTGCATGTGTTATAGTTTTGGAGAAAAATGTGTTCATTTCATGTATGCGCAAAATGCCTTTGAAATGGCTTTAAAATGGATTTGGAGCATGGAGACGATTATCTCAGGATGGCAATATAAACAAACGAAACTTTTAGTAGATTTCTACTTATTTTATTAAATATTATCTCCACCAAACAGGACAAGCTTGCATCTGTTATAGTTTTGGAGAAAAATGTGTTCATTTCATGTATGCGCGAAATGCCTTAAAAATGGCTTTAAAATGGATTTGGAGCATGGAGACGATTATCTCGGGATTGCAAGATAACCAAACAAAACTTTTAGTGGATTTCTACTTATTTTATTAAATATCATCTCCACCAAACAGGACAAGCTTGCATCTGTTATAGTTTTGGAGAAAAATGTGTTCATTTCATGTATGCGCGAAATGCCTTAAAAATGGCTTTAAAATGGATTTGGAGCATGGAGACGATTATGATTGCAAGATAACCAAACAAAACTTTTAGTGGATTTCTACTTATTTTATTAAATATCATCTCCACCAAACAGGACAAGCTTGCATCTGTTATAGTTTTGGAGAAAAATGTGTTCATTTCATGTATGCGCGAAATGCCTTAAAAATGGCTTTAAAATGGATTTGGAGCATGGAGACGATTATCTCGGGATTGCAAGATAACCAAACAAAACTTTTAGTGGATTTCTACTTATTTTATTAAATATCATCTCCACCAAACAGGACAAGCTTGCATCTGTTATAGTTTTGGAGAAAAATGTGTTCATTTCATGTATGCGCGAAATGCCTTAAAAATGGCTTTAAAATGGATTTGGAGCATGGAGACGATTATCTCGGGATTGCAAGATAACCAAACAAAACTTTTAGTGGATTTCTACTTATTTTATTAAATATCATCTCCACCAAACAGGACAAGCTTGCATCTGTTATAGTTTTGGAGAAAAATGTGTTCATTTCATGTATGCGCGAAATGCCTTAAAAATGGCTTTAAAATGGATTTGGAGCATGGAGACGATTATCTCGGGATTGCAAGATAACCAAACAAAACTTTTAGTGGATTTCTACTTATTTTATTAAATATCATCTCCACCAAACAGGACAAGCTTGCATCTGTTATAGTTTTGGAGAAAAATGTGTTCATTTCATGTATGCGCGAAATGCCTTAAAAATGGCTTTAAAATGGATTTGGAGCATGGAGACGATTATCTCGGGATTGCAAGATAACCAAACAAAACTTTTAGTGGATTTCTACTTATTTTATTAAATATCATCTCCACCAAACAGGACAAGCTTGCATCTGTTATAGTTTTGGAGAAAAATGTGTTCATTTCATGTATGCGCGAAATGCCTTAAAAATGGCTTTAAAATGGATTTGGAGCATGGAGACGATTATCTCGGGATTGCAAGATAACCAAACAAAACTTTTAGTGGATTTCTACTTATTTTATTAAATATCATCTCCACCAAACAGGACAAGCTTGCATCTGTTATAGTTTTGGAGAAAAATGTGTTCATTTCATGTATGCGCGAAATGCCTTAAAAATGGCTTTAAAATGGATTTGGAGCATGGAGACGATTATCTCGGGATTGCAAGATAACCAAACAAAACTTTTAGTGGATTTCTACTTATTTTATTAAATATCATCTCCACCAAACAGGACAAGCTTGCATCTGTTATAGTTTTGGAGAAAAATGTGTTCATTTCATGTATGCGCGAAATGCCTTAAAAATGGCTTTAAAATGGATTTGGAGCATGGAGACGATTATCTCGGGATTGCAAGATAACCAAACAAAACTTTTAGTGGATTTCTACTTATTTTATTAAATATCATCTCCACCAAACAGGACAAGCTTGCATCTGTTATAGTTTTGGAGAAAAATGTGTTCATTTCATGTATGCGCGAAATGCCTTAAAAATGGCTTTAAAATGGATTTGGAGCATGGAGACGATTATCTCGGGATTGCAAGATAACCAAACAAAACTTTTAGTGGATTTCTACTTATTTTATTAAATATCATCTCCACCAAACAGGACAAGCTTGCATCTGTTATAGTTTTGGAGAAAAATGTGTTCATTTCATGTATGCGCGAAATGCCTTAAAAATGGCTTTAAAATGGATTTGGAGCATGGAGACGATTATCTCGGGATTGCAAGATAACCAAACAAAACTTTTAGTGGATTTCTACTTATTTTATTAAATATCATCTCCACCAAACAGGACAAGCTTGCATCTGTTATAGTTTTGGAGAAAAATGTGTTCATTTCATGTATGCGCGAAATGCCTTAAAAATGGCTTTAAAATGGATTTGGAGCATGGAGACGATTATCTCGGGATTGCAAGATAACCAAACAAAACTTTTAGTGGATTTCTACTTATTTTATTAAATATCATCTCCACCAAACAGGACAAGCTTGCATCTGTTATAGTTTTGGAGAAAAATGTGTTCATTTCATGTATGCGCGAAATGCCTTAAAAATGGCTTTAAAATGGATTTGGAGCATGGAGACGATTATCTCGGGATTGCAAGATAACCAAACAAAACTTTTAGTGGATTTCTACTTATTTTATTAAATATCATCTCCACCAAACAGGACAAGCTTGCATCTGTTATAGTTTTGGAGAAAAATGTGTTCATTTCATGTATGCGCGAAATGCCTTAAAAATGGCTTTAAAATGGATTTGGAGCATGGAGACGATTATCTCGGGATTGCAAGATAACCAAACAAAACTTTTAGTGGATTTCTACTTATTTTATTAAATATCATCTCCACCAAACAGGACAAGCTTGCATCTGTTATAGTTTTGGAGAAAAATGTGTTCATTTCATGTATGCGCGAAATGCCTTAAAAATGGCTTTAAAATGGATTTGGAGCATGGAGACGATTATCTCGGGATTGCAAGATAACCAAACAAAACTTTTAGTGGATTTCTACTTATTTTATTAAATATCATCTCCACCAAACAGGACAAGCTTGCATCTGTTATAGTTTTGGAGAAAAATGTGTTCATTTCATGTATGCGCGAAATGCCTTAAAAATGGCTTTAAAATGGATTTGGAGCATGGAGACGATTATCTCGGGATTGCAAGATAACCAAACAAAACTTTTAGTGGATTTCTACTTATTTTATTAAATATCATCTCCACCAAACAGGACAAGCTTGCATCTGTTATAGTTTTGGAGAAAAATGTGTTCATTTCATGTATGCGCGAAATGCCTTAAAAATGGCTTTAAAATGGATTTGGAGCATGGAGACGATTATCTCGGGATTGCAAGATAACCAAACAAAACTTTTAGTGGATTTCTACTTATTTTATTAAATATCATCTCCACCAAACAGGACAAGCTTGCATCTGTTATAGTTTTGGAGAAAAATGTGTTCATTTCATGTATGCGCGAAATGCCTTAAAAATGGCTTTAAAATGGATTTGGAGCATGGAGACGATTATCTCGGGATTGCAAGATAACCAAACAAAACTTTTAGTGGATTTCTACTTATTTTATTAAATATCATCTCCACCAAACAGGACAAGCTTGCATCTGTTATAGTTTTGGAGAAAAATGTGTTCATTTCATGTATGCGCGAAATGCCTTAAAAATGGCTTTAAAATGGATTTGGAGCATGGAGACGATTATCTCGGGATTGCAAGATAACCAAACAAAACTTTTAGTGGATTTCTACTTATTTTATTAAATATCATCTCCACCAAACAGGACAAGCTTGCATCTGTTATAGTTTTGGAGAAAAATGTGTTCATTTCATGTATGCGCGAAATGCCTTAAAAATGGCTTTAAAATGGATTTGGAGCATGGAGACGATTATCTCGGGATTGCAAGATAACCAAACAAAACTTTTAGTGGATTTCTACTTATTTTATTAAATATCATCTCCACCAAACAGGACAAGCTTGCATCTGTTATAGTTTTGGAGAAAAATGTGTTCATTTCATGTATGCGCGAAATGCCTTAAAAATGGCTTTAAAATGGATTTGGAGCATGGAGACGATTATCTCGGGATTGCAAGATAACCAAACAAAACTTTTAGTGGATTTCTACTTATTTTATTAAATATCATCTCCACCAAACAGGACAAGCTTGCATCTGTTATAGTTTTGGAGAAAAATGTGTTCATTTCATGTATGCGCGAAATGCCTTAAAAATGGCTTTAAAATGGATTTGGAGCATGGAGACGATTATCTCGGGATTGCAAGATAACCAAACAAAACTTTTAGTGGATTTCTACTTATTTTATTAAATATCATCTCCACCAAACAGGACAAGCTTGCATCTGTTATAGTTTTGGAGAAAAATGTGTTCATTTCATGTATGCGCGAAATGCCTTAAAAATGGCTTTAAAATGGATTTGGAGCATGGAGACGATTATCTCGGGATTGCAAGATAACCAAACAAAACTTTTAGTGGATTTCTACTTATTTTATTAAATATCATCTCCACCAAACAGGACAAGCTTGCATCTGTTATAGTTTTGGAGAAAAATGTGTTCATTTCATGTATGCGCGAAATGCCTTAAAAATGGCTTTAAAATGGATTTGGAGCATGGAGACGATTATCTCGGGATTGCAAGATAACCAAACAAAACTTTTAGTGGATTTCTACTTATTTTATTAAATATCATCTCCACCAAACAGGACAAGCTTGCATCTGTTATAGTTTTGGAGAAAAATGTGTTCATTTCATGTATGCGCGAAATGCCTTAAAAATGGCTTTAAAATGGATTTGGAGCATGGAGACGATTATCTCGGGATTGCAAGATAACCAAACAAAACTTTTAGTGGATTTCTACTTATTTTATTAAATATCATCTCCACCAAACAGGACAAGCTTGCATCTGTTATAGTTTTGGAGAAAAATGTGTTCATTTCATGTATGCGCGAAATGCCTTAAAAATGGCTTTAAAATGGATTTGGAGCATGGAGACGATTATCTCGGGATTGCAAGATAACCAAACAAAACTTTTAGTGGATTTCTACTTATTTTATTAAATATCATCTCCACCAAACAGGACAAGCTTGCATCTGTTATAGTTTTGGAGAAAAATGTGTTCATTTCATGTATGCGCGAAATGCCTTAAAAATGGCTTTAAAATGGATTTGGAGCATGGAGACGATTATCTCGGGATTGCAAGATAACCAAACAAAACTTTTAGTGGATTTCTACTTATTTTATTAAATATCATCTCCACCAAACAGGACAAGCTTGCATCTGTTATAGTTTTGGAGAAAAATGTGTTCATTTCATGTATGCGCGAAATGCCTTAAAAATGGCTTTAAAATGGATTTGGAGCATGGAGACGATTATCTCGGGATTGCAAGATAACCAAACAAAACTTTTAGTGGATTTCTACTTATTTTATTAAATATCATCTCCACCAAACAGGACAAGCTTGCATCTGTTATAGTTTTGGAGAAAAATGTGTTCATTTCATGTATGCGCGAAATGCCTTAAAAATGGCTTTAAAATGGATTTGGAGCATGGAGACGATTATCTCGGGATTGCAAGATAACCAAACAAAACTTTTAGTGGATTTCTACTTATTTTATTAAATATCATCTCCACCAAACAGGACAAGCTTGCATCTGTTATAGTTTTGGAGAAAAATGTGTTCATTTCATGTATGCGCGAAATGCCTTAAAAATGGCTTTAAAATGGATTTGGAGCATGGAGACGATTATCTCGGGATTGCAAGATAACCAAACAAAACTTTTAGTGGATTTCTACTTATTTTATTAAATATCATCTCCACCAAACAGGACAAGCTTGCATCTGTTATAGTTTTGGAGAAAAATGTGTTCATTTCATGTATGCGCGAAATGCCTTAAAAATGGCTTTAAAATGGATTTGGAGCATGGAGACGATTATCTCGGGATTGCAAGATAACCAAACAAAACTTTTAGTGGATTTCTACTTATTTTATTAAATATCATCTCCACCAAACAGGACAAGCTTGCATCTGTTATAGTTTTGGAGAAAAATGTGTTCATTTCATGTATGCGCGAAATGCCTTAAAAATGGCTTTAAAATGGATTTGGAGCATGGAGACGATTATCTCGGGATTGCAAGATAACCAAACAAAACTTTTAGTGGATTTCTACTTATTTTATTAAATATCATCTCCACCAAACAGGACAAGCTTGCATCTGTTATAGTTTTGGAGAAAAATGTGTTCATTTCATGTATGCGCGAAATGCCTTAAAAATGGCTTTAAAATGGATTTGGAGCATGGAGACGATTATCTCGGGATTGCAAGATAACCAAACAAAACTTTTAGTGGATTTCTACTTATTTTATTAAATATCATCTCCACCAAACAGGACAAGCTTGCATCTGTTATAGTTTTGGAGAAAAATGTGTTCATTTCATGTATGCGCGAAATGCCTTAAAAATGGCTTTAAAATGGATTTGGAGCATGGAGACGATTATCTCGGGATTGCAAGATAACCAAACAAAACTTTTAGTGGATTTCTACTTATTTTATTAAATATCATCTCCACCAAACAGGACAAGCTTGCATCTGTTATAGTTTTGGAGAAAAATGTGTTCATTTCATGTATGCGCGAAATGCCTTAAAAATGGCTTTAAAATGGATTTGGAGCATGGAGACGATTATCTCGGGATTGCAAGATAACCAAACAAAACTTTTAGTGGATTTCTACTTATTTTATTAAATATCATCTCCACCAAACAGGACAAGCTTGCATCTGTTATAGTTTTGGAGAAAAATGTGTTCATTTCATGTATGCGCGAAATGCCTTAAAAATGGCTTTAAAATGGATTTGGAGCATGGAGACGATTATCTCGGGATTGCAAGATAACCAAACAAAACTTTTAGTGGATTTCTACTTATTTTATTAAATATCATCTCCACCAAACAGGACAAGCTTGCATCTGTTATAGTTTTGGAGAAAAATGTGTTCATTTCATGTATGCGCGAAATGCCTTAAAAATGGCTTTAAAATGGATTTGGAGCATGGAGACGATTATCTCGGGATTGCAAGATAACCAAACAAAACTTTTAGTGGATTTCTACTTATTTTATTAAATATCATCTCCACCAAACAGGACAAGCTTGCATCTGTTATAGTTTTGGAGAAAAATGTGTTCATTTCATGTATGCGCGAAATGCCTTAAAAATGGCTTTAAAATGGATTTGGAGCATGGAGACGATTATCTCGGGATTGCAAGATAACCAAACAAAACTTTTAGTGGATTTCTACTTATTTTATTAAATATCATCTCCACCAAACAGGACAAGCTTGCATCTGTTATAGTTTTGGAGAAAAATGTGTTCATTTCATGTATGCGCGAAATGCCTTAAAAATGGCTTTAAAATGGATTTGGAGCATGGAGACGATTATCTCGGGATTGCAAGATAACCAAACAAAACTTTTAGTGGATTTCTACTTATTTTATTAAATATCATCTCCACCAAACAGGACAAGCTTGCATCTGTTATAGTTTTGGAGAAAAATGTGTTCATTTCATGTATGCGCGAAATGCCTTAAAAATGGCTTTAAAATGGATTTGGAGCATGGAGACGATTATCTCGGGATTGCAAGATAACCAAACAAAACTTTTAGTGGATTTCTACTTATTTTATTAAATATCATCTCCACCAAACAGGACAAGCTTGCATCTGTTATAGTTTTGGAGAAAAATGTGTTCATTTCATGTATGCGCGAAATGCCTTAAAAATGGCTTTAAAATGGATTTGGAGCATGGAGACGATTATCTCGGGATTGCAAGATAACCAAACAAAACTTTTAGTGGATTTCTACTTATTTTATTAAATATCATCTCCACCAAACAGGACAAGCTTGCATCTGTTATAGTTTTGGAGAAAAATGTGTTCATTTCATGTATGCGCGAAATGCCTTAAAAATGGCTTTAAAATGGATTTGGAGCATGGAGACGATTATCTCGGGATTGCAAGATAACCAAACAAAACTTTTAGTGGATTTCTACTTATTTTATTAAATATCATCTCCACCAAACAGGACAAGCTTGCATCTGTTATAGTTTTGGAGAAAAATGTGTTCATTTCATGTATGCGCGAAATGCCTTAAAAATGGCTTTAAAATGGATTTGGAGCATGGAGACGATTATCTCGGGATTGCAAGATAACCAAACAAAACTTTTAGTGGATTTCTACTTATTTTATTAAATATCATCTCCACCAAACAGGACAAGCTTGCATCTGTTATAGTTTTGGAGAAAAATGTGTTCATTTCATGTATGCGCGAAATGCCTTAAAAATGGCTTTAAAATGGATTTGGAGCATGGAGACGATTATCTCGGGATTGCAAGATAACCAAACAAAACTTTTAGTGGATTTCTACTTATTTTATTAAATATCATCTCCACCAAACAGGACAAGCTTGCATCTGTTATAGTTTTGGAGAAAAATGTGTTCATTTCATGTATGCGCGAAATGCCTTAAAAATGGCTTTAAAATGGATTTGGAGCATGGAGACGATTATCTCGGGATTGCAAGATAACCAAACAAAACTTTTAGTGGATTTCTACTTATTTTATTAAATATCATCTCCACCAAACAGGACAAGCTTGCATCTGTTATAGTTTTGGAGAAAAATGTGTTCATTTCATGTATGCGCGAAATGCCTTAAAAATGGCTTTAAAATGGATTTGGAGCATGGAGACGATTATCTCGGGATTGCAAGATAACCAAACAAAACTTTTAGTGGATTTCTACTTATTTTATTAAATATCATCTCCACCAAACAGGACAAGCTTGCATCTGTTATAGTTTTGGAGAAAAATGTGTTCATTTCATGTATGCGCGAAATGCCTTAAAAATGGCTTTAAAATGGATTTGGAGCATGGAGACGATTATCTCGGGATTGCAAGATAACCAAACAAAACTTTTAGTGGATTTCTACTTATTTTATTAAATATCATCTCCACCAAACAGGACAAGCTTGCATCTGTTATAGTTTTGGAGAAAAATGTGTTCATTTCATGTATGCGCGAAATGCCTTAAAAATGGCTTTAAAATGGATTTGGAGCATGGAGACGATTATCTCGGGATTGCAAGATAACCAAACAAAACTTTTAGTGGATTTCTACTTATTTTATTAAATATCATCTCCACCAAACAGGACAAGCTTGCATCTGTTATAGTTTTGGAGAAAAATGTGTTCATTTCATGTATGCGCGAAATGCCTTAAAAATGGCTTTAAAATGGATTTGGAGCATGGAGACGATTATCTCGGGATTGCAAGATAACCAAACAAAACTTTTAGTGGATTTCTACTTATTTTATTAAATATCTCTCTCCACCAAACAGGACAAGCTTGCATCTGTTATAGTTTTGGAGAAAAATGTGTTCATTTCATGTATGCGCGAAATGCCTTAAAAATGGCTTTAAAATGGATTTGGAGCATGGAGACGATTATCTCGGGATTGCAAGATAACCAAACAAAACTTTTAGTGGATTTCTACTTATTTTATTAAATATCATCTCCACCAAACAGGACAAGCTTGCATCTGTTATAGTTTTGGAGAAAAATGTGTTCATTTCATGTATGCGCGAAATGCCTTAAAAATGGCTTTAAAATGGATTTGGAGCATGGAGACGATTATCTCGGGATTGCAAGATAACCAAACAAAACTTTTAGTGGATTTCTACTTATTTTATTAAATATCATCTCCACCAAACAGGACAAGCTTGCATCTGTTATAGTTTTGGAGAAAAATGTGTTCATTTCATGTATGCGCGAAATGCCTTAAAAATGGCTTTAAAATGGATTTGGAGCATGGAGACGATTATCTCGGGATTGCAAGATAACCAAACAAAACTTTTAGTGGATTTCTACTTATTTTATTAAATATCATCTCCACCAAACAGGACAAGCTTGCATCTGTTATAGTTTTGGAGAAAAATGTGTTCATTTCATGTATGCGCGAAATGCCTTAAAAATGGCTTTAAAATGGATTTGGAGCATGGAGACGATTATCTCGGGATTGCAAGATAACCAAACAAAACTTTTAGTGGATTTCTACTTATTTTATTAAATATCATCTCCACCAAACAGGACAAGCTTGCATCTGTTATAGTTTTGGAGAAAAATGTGTTCATTTCATGTATGCGCGAAATGCCTTAAAAATGGCTTTAAAATGGATTTGGAGCATGGAGACGATTATCTCGGGATTGCAAGATAACCAAACAAAACTTTTAGTGGATTTCTACTTATTTTATTAAATATCATCTCCACCAAACAGGACAAGCTTGCATCTGTTATAGTTTTGGAGAAAAATGTGTTCATTTCATGTATGCGCGAAATGCCTTAAAAATGGCTTTAAAATGGATTTGGAGCATGGAGACGATTATCTCGGGATTGCAAGATAACCAAACAAAACTTTTAGTGGATTTCTACTTATTTTATTAAATATCATCTCCACCAAACAGGACAAGCTTGCATCTGTTATAGTTTTGGAGAAAAATGTGTTCATTTCATGTATGCGCGAAATGCCTTAAAAATGGCTTTAAAATGGATTTGGAGCATGGAGACGATTATCTCGGGATTGCAAGATAACCAAACAAAACTTTTAGTGGATTTCTACTTATTTTATTAAATATCATCTCCACCAAACAGGACAAGCTTGCATCTGTTATAGTTTTGGAGAAAAATGTGTTCATTTCATGTATGCGCGAAATGCCTTAAAAATGGCTTTAAAATGGATTTGGAGCATGGAGACGATTATCTCGGGATTGCAAGATAACCAAACAAAACTTTTAGTGGATTTCTACTTATTTTATTAAATATCATCTCCACCAAACAGGACAAGCTTGCATCTGTTATAGTTTTGGAGAAAAATGTGTTCATTTCATGTATGCGCGAAATGCCTTAAAAATGGCTTTAAAATGGATTTGGAGCATGGAGACGATTATCTCGGGATTGCAAGATAACCAAACAAAACTTTTAGTGGATTTCTACTTATTTTATTAAATATCATCTCCACCAAACAGGACAAGCTTGCATCTGTTATAGTTTTGGAGAAAAATGTGTTCATTTCATGTATGCGCGAAATGCCTTAAAAATGGCTTTAAAATGGATTTGGAGCATGGAGACGATTATCTCGGGATTGCAAGATAACCAAACAAAACTTTTAGTGGATTTCTACTTATTTTATTAAATATCATCTCCACCAAACAGGACAAGCTTGCATCTGTTATAGTTTTGGAGAAAAATGTGTTCATTTCATGTATGCGCGAAATGCCTTAAAAATGGCTTTAAAATGGATTTGGAGCATGGAGACGATTATCTCGGGATTGCAAGATAACCAAACAAAACTTTTAGTGGATTTCTACTTATTTTATTAAATATCATCTCCACCAAACAGGACAAGCTTGCATCTGTTATAGTTTTGGAGAAAAATGTGTTCATTTCATGTATGCGCGAAATGCCTTAAAAATGGCTTTAAAATGGATTTGGAGCATGGAGACGATTATCTCGGGATTGCAAGATAACCAAACAAAACTTTTAGTGGATTTCTACTTATTTTATTAAATATCATCTCCACCAAACAGGACAAGCTTGCATCTGTTATAGTTTTGGAGAAAAATGTGTTCATTTCATGTATGCGCGAAATGCCTTAAAAATGGCTTTAAAATGGATTTGGAGCATGGAGACGATTATCTCGGGATTGCAAGATAACCAAACAAAACTTTTAGTGGATTTCTACTTATTTTATTAAATATCATCTCCACCAAACAGGACAAGCTTGCATCTGTTATAGTTTTGGAGAAAAATGTGTTCATTTCATGTATGCGCGAAATGCCTTAAAAATGGCTTTAAAATGGATTTGGAGCATGGAGACGATTATCTCGGGATTGCAAGATAACCAAACAAAACTTTTAGTGGATTTCTACTTATTTTATTAAATATCATCTCCACCAAACAGGACAAGCTTGCATCTGTTATAGTTTTGGAGAAAAATGTGTTCATTTCATGTATGCGCGAAATGCCTTAAAAATGGCTTTAAAATGGATTTGGAGCATGGAGACGATTATCTCGGGATTGCAAGATAACCAAACAAAACTTTTAGTGGATTTCTACTTATTTTATTAAATATCATCTCCACCAAACAGGACAAGCTTGCATCTGTTATAGTTTTGGAGAAAAATGTGTTCATTTCATGTATGCGCGAAATGCCTTAAAAATGGCTTTAAAATGGATTTGGAGCATGGAGACGATTATCTCGGGATTGCAAGATAACCAAACAAAACTTTTAGTGGATTTCTACTTATTTTATTAAATATCATCTCCACCAAACAGGACAAGCTTGCATCTGTTATAGTTTTGGAGAAAAATGTGTTCATTTCATGTATGCGCGAAATGCCTTAAAAATGGCTTTAAAATGGATTTGGAGCATGGAGACGATTATCTCGGGATTGCAAGATAACCAAACAAAACTTTTAGTGGATTTCTACTTATTTTATTAAATATCATCTCCACCAAACAGGACAAGCTTGCATCTGTTATAGTTTTGGAGAAAAATGTGTTCATTTCATGTATGCGCGAAATGCCTTAAAAATGGCTTTAAAATGGATTTGGAGCATGGAGACGATTATCTCGGGATTGCAAGATAACCAAACAAAACTTTTAGTGGATTTCTACTTATTTTATTAAATATCATCTCCACCAAACAGGACAAGCTTGCATCTGTTATAGTTTTGGAGAAAAATGTGTTCATTTCATGTATGCGCGAAATGCCTTAAAAATGGCTTTAAAATGGATTTGGAGCATGGAGACGATTATCTCGGGATTGCAAGATAACCAAACAAAACTTTTAGTGGATTTCTACTTATTTTATTAAATATCATCTCCACCAAACAGGACAAGCTTGCATCTGTTATAGTTTTGGAGAAAAATGTGTTCATTTCATGTATGCGCGAAATGCCTTAAAAATGGCTTTAAAATGGATTTGGAGCATGGAGACGATTATCTCGGGATTGCAAGATAACCAAACAAAACTTTTAGTGGATTTCTACTTATTTTATTAAATATCATCTCCACCAAACAGGACAAGCTTGCATCTGTTATAGTTTTGGAGAAAAATGTGTTCATTTCATGTATGCGCGAAATGCCTTAAAAATGGCTTTAAAATGGATTTGGAGCATGGAGACGATTATCTCGGGATTGCAAGATAACCAAACAAAACTTTTAGTGGATTTCTACTTATTTTATTAAATATCATCTCCACCAAACAGGACAAGCTTGCATCTGTTATAGTTTTGGAGAAAAATGTGTTCATTTCATGTATGCGCGAAATGCCTTAAAAATGGCTTTAAAATGGATTTGGAGCATGGAGACGATTATCTCGGGATTGCAAGATAACCAAACAAAACTTTTAGTGGATTTCTACTTATTTTATTAAATATCATCTCCACCAAACAGGACAAGCTTGCATCTGTTATAGTTTTGGAGAAAAATGTGTTCATTTCATGTATGCGCGAAATGCCTTAAAAATGGCTTTAAAATGGATTTGGAGCATGGAGACGATTATCTCGGGATTGCAAGATAACCAAACAAAACTTTTAGTGGATTTCTACTTATTTTATTAAATATCATCTCCACCAAACAGGACAAGCTTGCATCTGTTATAGTTTTGGAGAAAAATGTGTTCATTTCATGTATGCGCGAAATGCCTTAAAAATGGCTTTAAAATGGATTTGGAGCATGGAGACGATTATCTCGGGATTGCAAGATAACCAAACAAAACTTTTAGTGGATTTCTACTTATTTTATTAAATATCATCTCCACCAAACAGGACAAGCTTGCATCTGTTATAGTTTTGGAGAAAAATGTGTTCATTTCATGTATGCGCGAAATGCCTTAAAAATGGCTTTAAAATGGATTTGGAGCATGGAGACGATTATCTCGGGATTGCAAGATAACCAAACAAAACTTTTAGTGGATTTCTACTTATTTTATTAAATATCATCTCCACCAAACAGGACAAGCTTGCATCTGTTATAGTTTTGGAGAAAAATGTGTTCATTTCATGTATGCGCGAAATGCCTTAAAAATGGCTTTAAAATGGATTTGGAGCATGGAGACGATTATCTCGGGATTGCAAGATAACCAAACAAAACTTTTAGTGGATTTCTACTTATTTTATTAAATATCATCTCCACCAAACAGGACAAGCTTGCATCTGTTATAGTTTTGGAGAAAAATGTGTTCATTTCATGTATGCGCGAAATGCCTTAAAAATGGCTTTAAAATGGATTTGGAGCATGGAGACGATTATCTCGGGATTGCAAGATAACCAAACAAAACTTTTAGTGGATTTCTACTTATTTTATTAAATATCATCTCCACCAAACAGGACAAGCTTGCATCTGTTATAGTTTTGGAGAAAAATGTGTTCATTTCATGTATGCGCGAAATGCCTTAAAAATGGCTTTAAAATGGATTTGGAGCATGGAGACGATTATCTCGGGATTGCAAGATAACCAAACAAAACTTTTAGTGGATTTCTACTTATTTTATTAAATATCATCTCCACCAAACAGGACAAGCTTGCATCTGTTATAGTTTTGGAGAAAAATGTGTTCATTTCATGTATGCGCGAAATGCCTTAAAAATGGCTTTAAAATGGATTTGGAGCATGGAGACGATTATCTCGGGATTGCAAGATAACCAAACAAAACTTTTAGTGGATTTCTACTTATTTTATTAAATATCATCTCCACCAAACAGGACAAGCTTGCATCTGTTATAGTTTTGGAGAAAAATGTGTTCATTTCATGTATGCGCGAAATGCCTTAAAAATGGCTTTAAAATGGATTTGGAGCATGGAGACGATTATCTCGGGATTGCAAGATAACCAAACAAAACTTTTAGTGGATTTCTACTTATTTTATTAAATATCATCTCCACCAAACAGGACAAGCTTGCATCTGTTATAGTTTTGGAGAAAAATGTGTTCATTTCATGTATGCGCGAAATGCCTTAAAAATGGCTTTAAAATGGATTTGGAGCATGGAGACGATTATCTCGGGATTGCAAGATAACCAAACAAAACTTTTAGTGGATTTCTACTTATTTTATTAAATATCATCTCCACCAAACAGGACAAGCTTGCATCTGTTATAGTTTTGGAGAAAAATGTGTTCATTTCATGTATGCGCGAAATGCCTTAAAAATGGCTTTAAAATGGATTTGGAGCATGGAGACGATTATCTCGGGATTGCAAGATAACCAAACAAAACTTTTAGTGGATTTCTACTTATTTTATTAAATATCATCTCCACCAAACAGGACAAGCTTGCATCTGTTATAGTTTTGGAGAAAAATGTGTTCATTTCATGTATGCGCGAAATGCCTTAAAAATGGCTTTAAAATGGATTTGGAGCATGGAGACGATTATCTCGGGATTGCAAGATAACCAAACAAAACTTTTAGTGGATTTCTACTTATTTTATTAAATATCATCTCCACCAAACAGGACAAGCTTGCATCTGTTATAGTTTTGGAGAAAAATGTGTTCATTTCATGTATGCGCGAAATGCCTTAAAAATGGCTTTAAAATGGATTTGGAGCATGGAGACGATTATCTCGGGATTGCAAGATAACCAAACAAAACTTTTAGTGGATTTCTACTTATTTTATTAAATATCATCTCCACCAAACAGGACAAGCTTGCATCTGTTATAGTTTTGGAGAAAAATGTGTTCATTTCATGTATGCGCGAAATGCCTTAAAAATGGCTTTAAAATGGATTTGGAGCATGGAGACGATTATCTCGGGATTGCAAGATAACCAAACAAAACTTTTAGTGGATTTCTACTTATTTTATTAAATATCATCTCCACCAAACAGGACAAGCTTGCATCTGTTATAGTTTTGGAGAAAAATGTGTTCATTTCATGTATGCGCGAAATGCCTTAAAAATGGCTTTAAAATGGATTTGGAGCATGGAGACGATTATCTCGGGATTGCAAGATAACCAAACAAAACTTTTAGTGGATTTCTACTTATTTTATTAAATATCATCTCCACCAAACAGGACAAGCTTGCATCTGTTATAGTTTTGGAGAAAAATGTGTTCATTTCATGTATGCGCGAAATGCCTTAAAAATGGCTTTAAAATGGATTTGGAGCATGGAGACGATTATCTCGGGATTGCAATATAACCAAACAAAACTTTTAGTGGATTTCTACTTATTTTATTAAATTCATCTCCACCAAACAGGACAAGCTTGCATCTGTTATAGTTTTGGAGAAAAATGTGTTCATTTCATGTATGCGCGAAATGCCTTAAAAATGGCTTTAAAATGGATTTGGAGCATGGAGACGATTATCTCTTGCAAGATAACCAAACAAAACTTTTAGTGGATTTCTACTTATTTTATTAAATATCATCTCCACCAAACAGGACAAGCTTGCATCTGTTATAGTTTTGGAGAAAAATGTGTTCATTTCATGTATGCGCGAAATGCCTTAAAAATAACTTTAAAATGGATTTGGAGCATGGAGACGATTATCTCGGGATTGCAAGATAACCAAACAAAACTTTTAGTGGATTTCTACTTATTTTATTAAATATCATCTCCACCAAACAGGACAAGCTTGCATCTGTTATAGTTTTGGAGAAAAATGTGTTCATTTCATGTATGCGCGAAATGCCTTAAAAATGGCTTTAAAATGGATTTGGAGCATGGAGACGATTATCTCGGGATTGCAAGATAACCAAACAAAACTTTTAGTGGATTTCTACTTATTTTATTAAATATCATCTCCACCAAACAGGACAAGCTTGCATCTGTTATAGTTTTGGAGAAAAATGTGTTCATTTCATGTATGCGCGAAATGCCTTAAAAATGGCTTTAAAATGGATTTGGAGCATGGAGACGATTATCTCGGGATTGCAAGATAACCAAACAAAACTTTTAGTGGATTTCTACTTATTTTATTAAATATCATCTCCACCAAACAGGACAAGCTTGCATCTGTTATAGTTTTGGAGAAAAATGTGTTCATTTCATGTATGCGCGAAATGCCTTAAAAATGGCTTTAAAATGGATTTGGAGCATGGAGACGATTATCTCGGGATTGCAAGATAACCAAACAAAACTTTTAGTGGATTTTCTACTTATTTTATTAAATATCATCTCCACCAAACAGGACAAGCTTGCATCTGTTATAGTTTTGGAGAAAAATGTGTTCATTTCATGTATGCGCGAAATGCCTTAAAAATGGCTTTAAAATGGATTTGGAGCATGGAGA
Organism: Anomaloglossus baeobatrachus; assembly: GCF_048569485.1. Taxonomy (NCBI): domain Eukaryota; kingdom Metazoa; phylum Chordata; class Amphibia; order Anura; family Aromobatidae; genus Anomaloglossus; species Anomaloglossus baeobatrachus. Next base: position 93,722 of record NW_027442470.1, on the reverse strand, counting down.
CGATTATCTCGGGATTGCAAGATAACCAAACAAAACTTTTAGTGGATTTCTACTTATTTTATTAAATATCATCTCCACCAAACAGGACAAGCTTGCATCTGTTATAGTTTTGGAGAAAAATGTGTTCATTTCATGTATGCGCGAAATGCCTTAAAAATGGCTTTAAAATGGATTTGGAGCATGGAGACGATTATCTCGGGATTGCAAGATAACCAAACAAAACTTTTAGTGGATTTCTACTTATTTTATTAAATATCATCTCCACCAAACAGGACAAGCTTGCATCTGTTATAGTTTTGGAGAAAAATGTGTTCATTTCATGTATGCGCGAAATGCCTTAAAAATGGCTTTAAAATGGATTTGGAGCATGGAGACGATTATCTCGGGATTGCAAGATAACCAAACAAAAACTTTTAGTGGATTTCTACTTATTTTATTAAATATCATCTCCACCAAACAGGACAAGCTTGCATCTGTTATAGTTTTGGAGAAAAATGTGTTCATTTCATGTATGCGCGAAATGCCTTAAAAATGGCTTTAAAATGGATTTGGAGCATGGAGACGATTATCTCGGGATTGCAAGATAACCAAACAAAACTTTTAGTGGATTTCTACTTATTTTATTAAATATCATCTCCACCAAACAGGACAAGCTTGCATCTGTTATAGTTTTGGAGAAAAATGTGTTCATTTCATGTATGCGCGAAATGCCTTAAAAATGGCTTTAAAATGGATTTGGAGCATGGAGACGATTATCTCGGGATTGCAAGATAACCAAACAAAACTTTTAGTGGATTTCTACTTATTTTATTAAATATCATCTCCACCAAACAGGACAAGGCTTGCATCTGTTATAGTTTTGGAGAAAAATGTGTTCATTTCATGTATGCGCGAAATGCCTTAAAAATGGCTTTAAAATGGATTTGGAGCATGGAGACGATTATCTCGGGATTGCAAGATAACCAAACAAAACTTTTAGTGGATTTCTACTTATTTTATTAAATATCATCTCCACCAAACAGGACAAGCTTGCATCTGTTATAGTTTTGGAGAAAAATGTGTTCATTTCATGTATGCGCGAAATGCCTTAAAAATGGCTTTAAAATGGATTTGGAGCATGGAGACGATTATCTCGGGATTGCAAGATAACCAAACAAAACTTTTAGTGGATTTCTACTTATTTTATTAAATATCATCTCCACCAAACAGGACAAGCTTGCATCTGTTATAGTTTTGGAGAAAAATGTGTTCATTTCATGTATGCGCGAAATGCCTTAAAAATGGCTTTAAAATGGATTTGGAGCATGGAGACGATTATCTCGGGATTGCAAGATAACCAAACAAAACTTTTAGTGGATTTCTACTTATTTTATTAAATATCATCTCCACCAAACAGGACAAGCTTGCATCTGTTATAGTTTTGGAGAAAAATGTGTTCATTTCATGTATGCGCGAAATGCCTTAAAAATGGCTTTAAAATGGATTTGGAGCATGGAGACGATTATCTCGGGATTGCAAGATAACCAAACAAAACTTTTAGTGGATTTCTACTTATTTTATTAAATATCATCTCCACCAAACAGGACAAGCTTGCATCTGTTATAGTTTTGGAGAAAAATGTGTTCATTTCATGTATGCGCGAAATGCCTTAAAAATGGCTTTAAAATGGATTTGGAGCATGGAGACGATTATCTCGGGATTGCAAGATAACCAAACAAAACTTTTAGTGGATTTCTACTTATTTTATTAAATATCATCTCCACCAAACAGGACAAGCTTGCATCTGTTATAGTTTTGGAGAAAAATGTGTTCATTTCATGTATGCGCGAAATGCCTTAAAAATGGCTTTAAAATGGATTTGGAGCATGGAGACGATTATCTCGGGATTGCAATATAACCAAACAAAACTTTTAGTGGATTTCTACTTATTTTATTAAATATCATCTCCACCAAACAGGACAAGCTTGCATCTGTTATAGTTTTGGAGAAAATGTGTTCATTTCATGTATGCGCGAAATGCCTTAAAAATGGCTTTAAAATGGATTTGGAGCATGGAGACGATTATCTCGGGATTGCAAGATAACCAAACAAAACTTTTAGTGGATTTCTACTTATTTTATTAAATATCATCTCCACCAAACAGGACAAGCTTGCATCTGTTATAGTTTTGGAGAAAAATGTGTTCATTTCATGTATGCGCGAAATGCCTTAAAAATGGCTTTAAAATGGATTTGGAGCATGGAGACGATTATCTCGGGATTGCAAGATAACCAAACAAAACTTTTAGTGGATTTCTACTTATTTTATTAAATATCATCTCCACCAAACAGGACAAGCTTGCATCTGTTATAGTTTTGGAGAAAAATGTGTTCATTTCATGTATGCGCGAAATGCCTTAAAAATGGCTTTAAAATGGATTTGGAGCATGGAGACGATTATCTCGGGATTGCAAGATAACCAAACAAAACTTTTAGTGGATTTCTACTTATTTTATTAAATATCATCTCCACCAAACAGGACAATCTTGCATCTGTTATAGTTTTGGAGAAAAATGTGTTCATTTCATGTATGCGCGAAATGCCTTAAAAATGGCTTTAAAATGGATTTGGAGCATGGAGACGATTATCTCGGGATTGCAATATAACCAAACAAAACTTTTAGTGGATTTCTACTTATTTTATTAAATATCATCTCCACCAAACAGGACAAGCTTGCATCTGTTATAGTTTTGGAGAAAAATGTGTTCATTTCATGTATGCGCGAAATGCCTTAAAAATGGCTTTAAAATGGATTTGGAGCATGGAGACGATTATCTCGGGATTGCAAGATAACCAAACAAAACTTTTAGTGGATTTCTACTTATTTTATTAAATATCATCTCCACCAAACAGGACAAGCTTGCATCTGTTATAGTTTTGGAGAAAAATGTGTTCATTTCATGTATGCGCGAAATGCCTTAAAAATGGCTTTAAAATGGATTTGGAGCATGGAGACGATTATCTCGGGATTGCAAGATAACCAAACAAAACTTTTAGTGGATTTCTACTTATTTTATTAAATATCATCTCCACCAAACAGGACAAGCTTGCATCTGTTATAGTTTTGGAGAAAAATGTGTTCATTTCATGTATGCGCGAAATGCCTTAAAAATGGCTTTAAAATGGATTTGGAGCATGGAGACGATTATCTCGGGATTGCAAGATAACCAAACAAAACTTTTAGTGGATTTCTACTTATTTTATTAAATATCATCTCCACCAAACAGGACAAGCTTGCATCTGTTATAGTTTTGGAGAAAAATGTGTTCATTTCATGTATGCGCGAAATGCCTTAAAAATGGCTTTAAAATGGATTTGGAGCATGGAGACGATTATCTCGGGATTGCAATATAACCAAACAAAACTTTTAGTGGATTTCTACTTATTTTATTAAATATCATCTCCACCAAACAGGACAAGCTTGCATCTGTTATAGTTTTGGAGAAAAATGTGTTCATTTCATGTATGCGCGAAATGCCTTAAAAATGGCTTTAAAATGGATTTGGAGCATGGAGACGATTATCTCGGGATTGCAAGATAACCAAACAAAACTTTTAGTGGATTTCTACTTATTTTATTAAATATCATCTCCACCAAACAGGACAAGCTTGCATCTGTTATAGTTTTGGAGAAAAATGTGTTCATTTCATGTATGCGCGAAATGCCTTAAAAATGGCTTTAAAATGGATTTGGAGCATGGAGACGATTATCTCGGGATTGCAAGATAACCAAACAAAACTTTTAGTGGATTTCTACTTATTTTATTAAATATCATCTCCACCAAACAGGACAAGCTTGCATCTGTTATAGTTTTGGAGAAAAATGTGTTCATTTCATGTATGCGCGAAATGCCTTAAAAATGGCTTTAAAATGGATTTGGAGCATGGAGACGATTATCTCGGGATTGCAAGATAACCAAACAAAACTTTTAGTGGATTTCTACTTATTTTATTAAATATCATCTCCACCAAACAGGACAATCTTGCATCTGTTATAGTTTTGGAGAAAAATGTGTTCATTTCATGTATGCGCGAAATGCCTTAAAAATGGCTTTAAAATGGATTTGGAGCATGGAGACGATTATCTCGGGATTGCAATATAACCAAACAAAACTTTTAGTGGATTTCTACTTATTTTATTAAATATCATCTCCACCAAACAGGACAAGCTTGCTCTGTTATAGTTTTGGAGAAAAATGTGTTCATTTCATGTATGCGCGAAATGCCTTTAAAAATGGCTTTAAAATGGATTTGGAGCATGGAGACGATTTTCTCGGGATTGCAAGATAACCAAACAAAACTTTTAGTGGATTTCTACTTATTTTATTAAATATCATCTCCACCAAACAGGACAAGCTTGCATCTGTTATAGTTTTGGAGAAAAATGTGTTCATTTCATGTATGCGCGAAATGCCTTAAAAATGGCTTTAAAATGGATTTGGAGCATGGAGACGATTATCTCGGGATTGCAAGATAACCAAACAAAACTTTTAGTGGATTTCTACTTATTTTATTAAATATCATCTCCACCAAACAGGACAAGCTTGCATCTGTTATAGTTTTGGAGAAAAATGTGTTCATTTCATGTATGCGCGAAATGCCTTAAAAATGGCTTTAAAATGGATTTGGAGCATGGAGACGATTATCTCGGGATTGCAAGATAACCAAACAAAACTTTTAGTGGATTTCTACTTATTTTATTAAATATCATCTCCACCAAACAGGACAAGCTTGCATCTGTTATAGTTTTGGAGAAAAATGTGTTCATTTCATGTATGCGCGAAATGCCTTAAAAATGGCTTTAAAATGGATTTGGAGCATGGAGACGATTATCTCGGGATTGCAAGATAACCAAACAAAACTTTTAGTGGATTTCTACTTATTTTATTAAATATCATCTCCACCAAACAGGACAAGCTTGCATCTGTTATAGTTTTGGAGAAAAATGTGTTCATTTCATGTATGCGCGAAATGCCTTAAAAATGGCTTTAAAATGGATTTGGAGCATGGAGACGATTATCTCGGGATTGCAAGATAACCAAACAAAACTTTTAGTGGATTTCTACTTATTTTATTAAATATCATCTCCACCAAACAGGACAAGCTTGCATCTGTTATAGTTTTGGAGAAAAATGTGTTCATTTCATGTATGCGCGAAATGCCTTAAAAATGGCTTTAAAATGGATTTGGAGCATGGAGACGATTATCTCGGGATTGCAAGATAACCAAACAAAACTTTTAGTGGATTTCTACTTATTTTATTAAATATCATCTCCACCAAACAGGACAAGCTTGCATCTGTTATAGTTTTGGAGAAAAATGTGTTCATTTCATGTATGCGCGAAATGCCTTAAAAATGGCTTTAAAATGGATTTGGAGCATGGAGACGATTATCTCGGGATTGCAATATAACCAAACAAAACTTTTAGTGGATTTCTACTTATTTTATTAAATATCATCTCCACCAAACAGGACAAGCTTGCATCTGTTATAGTTTTGGAGAAAAATGTGTTCATTTCATGTATGCGCGAAATGCCTTAAAAATGGCTTTAAAATGGATTTGGAGCATGGAGACGATTATCTCGGGATTGCAAGATAACCAAACAAAACGTTTAGTGGATTTCTACTTATTTTATTAAATATCATCTCCACCAAACAGGACAAGCTTGCATCTGTTATAGTTTTGGAGAAAAATGTGTTCATTTCATGTATGCGCGAAATGCCTTAAAAATGGCTTTAAAATGGATTTGGAGCATGGAGACGATTATCTCGGGATTGCAAGATAACCAAACAAAACCTTTAGTGGATTTCTACTTATTTTATTAAATATCATGTCCACCAAACAGGACAAGCTTGCATCTGTTATAGTTTTGGAGAAAAATGTGTTCATTTCATGTATGCGCGAAATGCCTTAAAAATAGCTTTAAAATGGATTTGGAGCATGGAGACGATTATCTCGGGATTGCAAGATAACCAAACAAAACTTTTAGTGGATTTCTACTTATTTTATTAAATATCATCTCCACCAAACAGGACAAGCTTGCATGTGTTATAGTTTTGGAGAAAAATGTGTTCATTTCATGTATGTGCAAAATGCCTTTGAAATGGCTTTAAAATGGATTTGGAGCATGGAGACGATTATCTCGGGATTGCAAGATAACCAAAAAAAACTTTTAGTGGATTTCTACTTATTTTATTAAATATCATCTCCACCAAACAGGACAAGCTTGCATCTGTTATAGTTTTGGAGAAAAATGTGTTCATTTCATGTATGCGCGAAATGCCTTAAAAATGGCTTTAAAATGGATTTGGAGCATGGAGACGATTATCTCGGGATTGCAAGATAACCAAACAAAACTTTTAGTGGATTTCTACTTATTTTATTAAATATCATCTCCACCAAACAGGACAAGCTTGCATCTGTTATAGTTTTGGAGAAAAATGTGTTCATTTCATGTATGCGCGAAATGCCTTAAAAATGGCTTTAAAATGGATTTGGAGCATGGAGACGATTATCTCGGGATTGCAAGATAACCAAACAAAACTTTTAGTGGATTTCTACTTATTTTATTAAATATCATCTCCACCAAACAGGACAAGCTTGCATCTGTTATAGTTTTGGAGAAAAATGTGTTCATTTCATGTATGCGCGAAATGCCTTAAAATGGCTTTAAAATGGATTTGGAGCATGGAGACGATTATCTCGGGATTGCAAGATAACCAAACAAAACTTTTAGTGGATTTCTACTTATTTTATTAAATATCATCTCCACCAAACAGGACAAGCTTGCATGTGTTATAGTTTTGGAGAAAAATGTGTTCATTTCATGTATGCGCAAAATGCCTTTGAAATGGCTTTAAAATGGATTTGGAGCATGGAGACGATTATCTCAGGATGGCAATATAAACAAACGAAACTTTTAGTAGATTTCTACTTATTTTATTAAATATTATCTCCACCAAACAGGACAAGCTTGCATCTGTTATAGTTTTGGAGAAAAATGTGTTCATTTCATGTATGCGCGAAATGCCTTAAAAAATGGCTTTAAAATGGATTTGGAGCATGGAGACGATTATCTCGGGATTGCAAGATAACCAAACAAAACTTTTAGTGGATTTCTACTTATTTTAATAAATATCATCTCCACCAAACAGGACAAGCTTGCATCTGTTATAGTTTTGGAGAAAAATGTGTTCATTTCATGTATGCGCGAAATGCCTTAAAAATGGCTTTAAAATGGATTTGGAGCATGGAGACGATTATCTCGGGATTGCAAGATAACCAAACAAAACTTTTAGTGGATTTCTACTTATTTTATTAAATATCATCTCCACCAAACAGGACAAGCTTGCATCTGTTATAGTTTTGGAGAAAAATGTGTTCATTTCTTGTATGCGCGAAATGCCTTAAAAATGGCTTTAAAATGGATTTGGAGCATGGAGACGATTATCTCGGGATTGCAAGATAACCAAACAAAACTTTTAGTGGATTTCTACTTATTTTATTAAATATCATCTCCACCAAACAGGACAAGCTTGCATGTGTTATAGTTTTGGAGAAAAATGTGTTCATTTCATGTATGCGCAAAATGCCTTTGAAATGGCTTTAAAATGGATTTGGAGCATGGAGACGATTATCTCAGGATGGCAATATAAACAAACGAAACTTTTAGTAGATTTCTACTTATTTTATTAAATATTATCTCCACCAAACAGGACAAGCTTGCATCTGTTATAGTTTTGGAGAAAAATGTGTTCATTTCATGTATGCGCGAAATGCCTTAAAAAATGGCTTTAAAATGGATTTGGAGCATGGAGACGATTATCTCGGGATTGCAAGATAACCAAACAAAACTTTTAGTGGATTTCTACTTATTTTAATAAATATCATCTCCACCAAACAGGACAAGCTTGCATCTGTTATAGTTTTGGAGAAAAATGTGTTCATTTCATGTATGCGCGAAATGCCTTAAAAATGGCTTTAAAATGGATTTGGAGCATGGAGACGATTATCTCGGGATTGCAAGATAACCAAACAAAACTTTTAGTGGATTTCTACTTATTTTATTAAATATCATCTCCACCAAACAGGACAAGCTTGCATCTGTTATAGTTTTGGAGAAAAATGTGTTCATTTCATGTATGCGCGAAATGCCTTAAAAATGGCTTTAAAATGGATTTGGAGCATGGAGACGATTATCTCGGGATTGCAAGATAACCAAACAAAACTTTTAGTGGATTTCTACTTATTTTATTAAATATCATCTCCACCAAACAGGACAAGCTTGCATCTGTTATAGTTTTGGAGAAAAATGTGTTCATTTCATGTATGCGCGAAATGCCTTAAAAATGGCTTTAAAATGGATTTGGAGCATGGAGACGATTATCTCGGGATTGCAAGATAACCAAACAAAACTTTTAGTGGATTTCTACTTATTTTATTAAATATCATCTCCACCAAACAGGACAAGCTTGCATCTGTTATAGTTTTGGAGAAAAATGTGTTCATTTCATGTATGCGCGAAATGCCTTAAAAATGGCTTTAAAATGGATTTGGAGCATGGAGACGATTATCTCGGGATTGCAAGATAACCAAACAAAACTTTTAGTGGATTTCTACTTATTTTATTAAATATCATCTCCACCAAACAGGACAAGCTTGCATCTGTTATAGTTTTGGAGAAAAATGTGTTCATTTCATGTATGCGCGAAATGCCTTAAAAATGGCTTTAAAATGGATTTGGAGCATGGAGACGATTATCTCGGGATTGCAAGATAACCAAACAAAACTTTTAGTGGATTTCTACTTATTTTATTAAATATCATCTCCACCAAACAGGACAAGCTTGCATCTGTTATAGTTTTGGAGAAAAATGTGTTCATTTCATGTATGCGCGAAATGCCTTAAAAATGGCTTTAAAATGGATTTGGAGCATGGAGACGATTATCTCGGGATTGCAAGATAACCAAACAAAACGTTTAGTGGATTTCTACTTATTTTATTAAATATCATCTCCACCAAACAGGACAAGCTTGCATCTGTTATAGTTTTGGAGAAAAATGTGTTCATTTCATGTATGCGCGAAATGCCTTAAAAATGGCTTTAAAATGGATTTGGAGCATGGAGACGATTATCTCGGGATTGCAATATAACCAAACAAAACTTTTAGTGGATTTCTACTTATTTTATTAAATATCATCTCCACCAAACAGGACAAGCTTGCATCTGTTATAGTTTTGGAGAAAAATGTGTTCATTTCATGTATGCGCGAAATGCCTTAAAAATGGCTTTAAAATGGATTTGGAGCATGGAGACGATTATCTCGGGATTGCAAGATAACCAAACAAAACTTTTAGTGGATTTCTACTTATTTTATTAAATATCATCTCCACCAAACAGGACAAGCTTGCATCTGTTATAGTTTTGGAGAAAAATGTGTTCATTTCATGTATGCGCGAAATGCCTTAAAAATGGCTTTAAAATGGATTTGGAGCATGGAGACGATTATCTCGGGATTGCAAGATAACCAAACAAAACTTTTAGTGGATTTCTACTTATTTTATTAAATATCATCTCCACCAAACAGGACAAGCTTGCATCTGTTATAGTTTTGGAGAAAAATGTGTTCATTTCATGTATGCGCGAAATGCCTTAAAAATGGCTTTAAAATGGATTTGGAGCATGGAGACGATTATCTCGGGATTGCAAGATAACCAAACAAAACTTTTAGTGGATTTCTACTTATTTTATTAAATATCATCTCCACCAAACAGGACAAGCTTGCATGTGTTATAGTTTTGGAGAAAAATGTGTTCATTTCATGTATGTGCAAAATGCCTTTGAAATGGCTTTAAAATGGATTTGGAGCATGGAGACGATTATCTCGGGATTGCAAGATAACCAAAAAAAACTTTTAGTGGATTTCTACTTATTTTATTAAATATCATCTCCACCAAACAGGACAAGCTTGCATCTGTTATAGTTTTGGAGAAAAATGTGTTCATTTCATGTATGCGCGAAATGCCTTAAAAATGGCTTTAAAATGGATTTGGAGCATGGAGACGATTATCTCGGGATTGCAAGATAACCAAACAAAACTTTTAGTGGATTTCTACTTATTTTATTAAATATCATCTCCACCAAACAGGACAAGCTTGCATCTGTTATAGTTTTGGAGAAAAATGTGTTCATTTCATGTATGCGCGAAATGCCTTAAAAATGGCTTTAAAATGGATTTGGAGCATGGAGACGATTATCTCGGGATTGCAAGATAACCAAACAAAACTTTTAGTGGATTTCTACTTATTTTATTAAATATCATCTCCACCAAACAGGACAAGCTTGCATCTGTTATAGTTTTGGAGAAAAATGTGTTCATTTCATGTATGCGCGAAATGCCTTAAAAATGGCTTTAAAATGGATTTGGAGCATGGAGACGATTATCTCGGGATTGCAAGATAACCAAACAAAACTTTTAGTGGATTTCTACTTATTTTATTAAATATCATCTCCACCAAACAGGACAAGCTTGCATGTGTTATAGTTTTGGAGAAAAATGTGTTCATTTCATGTATGCGCAAAATGCCTTTGAAATGGCTTTAAAATGGATTTGGAGCATGGAGACGATTATCTCAGGATGGCAATATAAACAAACGAAACTTTTAGTAGATTTCTACTTATTTTATTAAATATTATCTCCACCAAACAGGACAAGCTTGCATCTGTTATAGTTTTGGAGAAAAATGTGTTCATTTCATGTATGCGCGAAATGCCTTAAAAAATGGCTTTAAAATGGATTTGGAGCATGGAGACGATTATCTCGGGATTGCAAGATAACCAAACAAAACTTTTAGTGGATTTCTACTTATTTTAATAAATATCATCTCCACCAAACAGGACAAGCTTGCATCTGTTATAGTTTTGGAGAAAAATGTGTTCATTTCATGTATGCGCGAAATGCCTTAAAAATGGCTTTAAAATGGATTTGGAGCATGGAGACGATTATCTCGGGATTGCAAGATAACCAAACAAAACTTTTAGTGGATTTCTACTTATTTTATTAAATATCATCTCCACCAAACAGGACAAGCTTGCATCTGTTATAGTTTTGGAGAAAAATGTGTTCATTTCATGTATGCGCGAAATGCCTTAAAAATGGCTTTAAAATGGATTTGGAGCATGGAGACGATTATCTCGGGATTGCAAGATAACCAAACAAAACTTTTAGTGGATTTCTACTTATTTTATTAAATATCATCTCCACCAAACAGGACAAGCTTGCATGTGTTATAGTTTTGGAGAAAAATGTGTTCATTTCATGTATGCGCAAAATGCCTTTGAAATGGCTTTAAAATGGATTTGGAGCATGGAGACGATTATCTCAGGATGGCAATATAAACAAACGAAACTTTTAGTAGATTTCTACTTATTTTATTAAATATTATCTCCACCAAACAGGACAAGCTTGCATCTGTTATAGTTTTGGAGAAAAATGTGTTCATTTCATGTATGCGCGAAATGCCTTAAAAATGGCTTTAAAATGGATTTGGAGCATGGAGACGATTATCTCGGGATTGCAAGATAACCAAACAAAACTTTTAGTGGATTTCTACTTATTTTATTAAATATCATCTCCACCAAACAGGACAAGCTTGCATCTGTTATAGTTTTGGAGAAAAATGTGTTCATTTCATGTATGCGCGAAATGCCTTAAAAATGGCTTTAAAATGGATTTGGAGCATGGAGACGATTATCTCGGGATTGCAAGATAACCAAACAAAACTTTTAGTGGATTTCTACTTATTTTATTAAATATCATCTCCACCAAACAGGACAAGCTTGCATGTGTTATAGTTTTGGAGAAAAATGTGTTCATTTCATGTATGCGCAAAATGCCTTTGAAATGGCTTTAAAATGGATTTGGAGCATGGAGACGATTATCTCAGGATGGCAATATAAACAAACGAAACTTTTAGTAGATTTCTACTTATTTTATTAAATATTATCTCCACCAAACAGGACAAGCTTGCATCTGTTATAGTTTTGGAGAAAAATGTGTTCATTTCATGTATGCGCGAAATGCCTTAAAAATGGCTTTAAAATGGATTTGGAGCATGGAGACGATTATCTCGGGATTGCAAGATAACCAAACAAAACTTTTAGTGGATTTCTACTTATTTTAATAAATATCATCTCCACCAAACAGGACAAGCTTGCATCTGTTATAGTTTTGGAGAAAAATGTGTTCATTTCATGTATGCGCGAAATGCCTTAAAAATGGCTTTAAAATGGATTTGGAGCATGGAGACGATTATCTCGGGATTGCAAGATAACCAAACAAAACTTTTAGTGGATTTCTACTTATTTTATTAAATATCATCTCCACCAAACAGGACAAGCTTGCATGTGTTATAGTTTTGGAGAAAAATGTGTTCATTTCATGTATGCGCAAAATGCCTTTGAAATGGCTTTAAAATGGATTTGGAGCATGGAGACGATTATCTCAGGATGGCAATATAAACAAACGAAACTTTTAGTAGATTTCTACTTATTTTATTAAATATTATCTCCACCAAACAGGACAAGCTTGCATCTGTTATAGTTTTGGAGAAAAATGTGTTCATTTCATGTATGCGCGAAATGCCTTAAAAATGGCTTTAAAATGGATTTGGAGCATGGAGACGATTATCTCGGGATTGCAAGATAACCAAACAAAACTTTTAGTGGATTTCTACTTATTTTATTAAATATCATCTCCACCAAACAGGACAAGCTTGCATGTGTTATAGTTTTGGAGAAAAATGTGTTCATTTCATGTATGCGCAAAATGCCTTTGAAATGGCTTTAAAATGGATTTGGAGCATGGAGACGATTATCTCAGGATGGCAATATAAACAAACGAAACTTTTAGTAGATTTCTACTTATTTTATTAAATATTATCTCCACCAAACAGGACAAGCTTGCATCTGTTATAGTTTTGGAGAAAAATGTGTTCATTTCATGTATGCGCGAAATGCCTTAAAAAATGGCTTTAAAATGGATTTGGAGCATGGAGACGATTATCTCGGGATTGCAAGATAACCAAACAAAACTTTTAGTGGATTTCTACTTATTTTAATAAATATCATCTCCACCAAACAGGACAAGCTTGCATCTGTTATAGTTTTGGAGAAAAATGTGTTCATTTCATGTATGCGCGAAATGCCTTAAAAATGGCTTTAAAATGGATTTGGAGCATGGAGACGATTATCTCGGGATTGCAAGATAACCAAACAAAACTTTTAGTGGATTTCTACTTATTTTATTAAATATCATCTCCACCAAACAGGACAAGCTTGCATCTGTTATAGTTTTGGAGAAAAATGTGTTCATTTCATGTATGCGCGAAATGCCTTAAAAATGGCTTTAAAATGGATTTGGAGCATGGAGACGATTATCTCGGGATTGCAAGATAACCAAACAAAACTTTTAGTGGATTTCTACTTATTTTATTAAATATCATCTCCACCAAACAGGACAAGCTTGCATGTGTTATAGTTTTGGAGAAAAATGTGTTCATTTCATGTATGCGCAAAATGCCTTTGAAATGGCTTTAAAATGGATTTGGAGCATGGAGACGATTATCTCAGGATGGCAATATAAACAAACGAAACTTTTAGTAGATTTCTACTTATTTTATTAAATATTATCTCCACCAAACAGGACAAGCTTGCATCTGTTATAGTTTTGGAGAAAAATGTGTTCATTTCATGTATGCGCGAAATGCCTTAAAAATGGCTTTAAAATGGATTTGGAGCATGGAGACGATTATCTCGGGATTGCAAGATAACCAAACAAAACTTTTAGTGGATTTCTACTTATTTTATTAAATATCATCTCCACCAAACAGGACAAGCTTGCATCTGTTATAGTTTTGGAGAAAAATGTGTTCATTTCATGTATGCGCGAAATGCCTTAAAAATGGCTTTAAAATGGATTTGGAGCATGGAGACGATTATCTCGGGATTGCAAGATAACCAAACAAAACTTTTAGTGGATTTCTACTTATTTTATTAAATATCATCTCCACCAAACAGGACAAGCTTGCATGTGTTATAGTTTTGGAGAAAAATGTGTTCATTTCATGTATGCGCAAAATGCCTTTGAAATGGCTTTAAAATGGATTTGGAGCATGGAGACGATTATCTCGGGATTGCAAGATAACCAAAAAAAACTTTTAGTGGATTTCTACTTATTTTATTAAATATCATCTCCACCAAACAGGACAAGCTTGCATCTGTTATAGTTTTGGAGAAAAATGTGTTCATTTCATGTATGCGCGAAATGCCTTAAAAATGGCTTTAAAATGGATTTGGAGCATGGAGACGATTATCTCGGGATTGCAAGATAACCAAACAAAACTTTTAGTGGATTTCTACTTATTTTATTAAATATCATCTCCACCAAACAGGACAAGCTTGCATCTGTTATAGTTTTGGAGAAAAATGTGTTCATTTCATGTATGCGCGAAATGCCTTAAAAATGGCTTTAAAATGGATTTGGAGCATGGAGACGATTATCTCGGGATTGCAAGATAACCAAACAAAACTTTTAGTGGATTTCTACTTATTTTATTAAATATCATCTCCACCAAACAGGACAAGCTTGCATCTGTTATAGTTTTGGAGAAAAATGTGTTCATTTCATGTATGCGCGAAATGCCTTAAAAATGGCTTTAAAATGGATTTGGAGCATGGAGACGATTATCTCGGGATTGCAAGATAACCAAACAAAACTTTTAGTGGATTTCTACTTATTTTATTAAATATCATCTCCACCAAACAGGACAAGCTTGCATGTGTTATAGTTTTGGAGAAAAATGTGTTCATTTCATGTATGCGCAAAATGCCTTTGAAATGGCTTTAAAATGGATTTGGAGCATGGAGACGATTATCTCAGGATGGCAATATAAACAAACGAAACTTTTAGTAGATTTCTACTTATTTTATTAAATATTATCTCCACCAAACAGGACAAGCTTGCATGTGTTATAGTTTTGGAGAAAAATGTGTTCATTTCATGTATGCGCAAAATGCCTTTGAAATGGCTTTAAAATGGATTTGGAGCATGGAGACGATTATCTCAGGATGGCAATATAAACAAACGAAACTTTTAGTAGATTTTTACTTATTTTATTAAATATTATCTCCACCAAACAGGACAAGCTTGCATCTGTTATAGTTTTGGAGAAAAATGTGTTCATTTCATGTATGCGCGAAATGCCTTAAAAAATGGCTTTAAAATGGATTTGGAGCATGGAGACGATTATCTCGGGATTGCAAGATAACCAAACAAAACTTTTAGTGGATTTCTACTTATTTTAATAAATATCATCTCCACCAAACAGGACAAGCTTGCATCTGTTATAGTTTTGGAGAAAAATGTGTTCATTTCATGTATGCGCGAAATGCCTTAAAAATGGCTTTAAAATGGATTTGGAGCATGGAGACGATTATCTCGGGATTGCAAGATAACCAAACAAAACTTTTAGTGGATTTCTACTTATTTTATTAAATATCATCTCCACCAAACAGGACAAGCTTGCATCTGTTATAGTTTTGGAGAAAAATGTGTTCATTTCATGTATGCGCGAAATGCCTTAAAAATGGCTTTAAAATGGATTTGGAGCATGGAGACGATTATCTCGGGATTGCAAGATAACCAAACAAAACTTTTAGTGGATTTCTACTTATTTTATTAAATATCATCTCCACCAAACAGGACAAGCTTGCATGTGTTATAGTTTTGGAGAAAAATGTGTTCATTTCATGTATGCGCAAAATGCCTTTGAAATGGCTTTAAAATGGATTTGGAGCATGGAGACGATTATCTCAGGATGGCAATATAAACAAACGAAACTTTTAGTAGATTTCTACTTATTTTATTAAATATCATCTCCACCAAACAGGACAAGCTTGCATCTGTTATAGTTTTGGAGAAAAATGTGTTCATTTCATGTATGCGCGAAATGCCTTAAAAATGGCTTTAAAATGGATTTGGAGCATGGAGACGATTATCTCGGGATTGCAAGATAACCAAACAAAACTTTTAGTGGATTTCTACTTATTTTATTAAATATCATCTCCACCAAACAGGACAAGCTTGCATGTGTTATAGTTTTGGAGAAAAATGTGTTCATTTCATGTATGCGCAAAATGCCTTTGAAATGGCTTTAAAATGGATTTGGAGCATGGAGACGATTATCTCGGGATTGCAAGATAACCAAAAAAAACTTTTAGTGGATTTCTACTTATTTTATTAAATATCATCTCCACCAAACAGGACAAGCTTGCATCTGTTATAGTTTTGGAGAAAAATGTGTTCATTTCATGTATGCGCGAAATGCCTTAAAAATGGCTTTAAAATGGATTTGGAGCATGGAGACGATTATCTCGGGATTGCAAGATAACCAAACAAAACTTTTAGTGGATTTCTACTTATTTTATTAAATATCATCTCCACCAAACAGGACAAGCTTGCATCTGTTATAGTTTTGGAGAAAAATGTGTTCATTTCATGTATGCGCGAAATGCCTTAAAAATGGCTTTAAAATGGATTTGGAGCATGGAGACGATTATCTCGGGATTGCAAGATAACCAAACAAAACTTTTAGTGGATTTCTACTTATTTTATTAAATATCATCTCCACCAAACAGGACAAGCTTGCATCTGTTATAGTTTTGGAGAAAAATGTGTTCATTTCATGTATGCGCGAAATGCCTTAAAAATGGCTTTAAAATGGATTTGGAGCATGGAGACGATTATCTCGGGATTGCAAGATAACCAAACAAAACTTTTAGTGGATTTCTACTTATTTTATTAAATATCATCTCCACCAAACAGGACAAGCTTGCATGTGTTATAGTTTTGGAGAAAAATGTGTTCATTTCATGTATGCGCAAAATGCCTTTGAAATGGCTTTAAAATGGATTTGGAGCATGGAGACGATTATCTCAGGATGGCAATATAAACAAACGAAACTTTTAGTAGATTTCTACTTATTTTATTAAATATTATCTCCACCAAACAGGACAAGCTTGCATCTGTTATAGTTTTGGAGAAAAATGTGTTCATTTCATGTATGCGCGAAATGCCTTAAAAAATGGCTTTAAAATGGATTTGGAGCATGGAGACGATTATCTCGGGATTGCAAGATAACCAAACAAAACTTTTAGTGGATTTCTACTTATTTTAATAAATATCATCTCCACCAAACAGGACAAGCTTGCATCTGTTATAGTTTTGGAGAAAAATGTGTTCATTTCATGTATGCGCGAAATGCCTTAAAAATGGCTTTAAAATGGATTTGGAGCATGGAGACGATTATCTCGGGATTGCAAGATAACCAAACAAAACTTTTAGTGGATTTCTACTTATTTTATTAAATATCATCTCCACCAAACAGGACAAGCTTGCATCTGTTATAGTTTTGGAGAAAAATGTGTTCATTTCATGTATGCGCGAAATGCCTTAAAAATGGCTTTAAAATGGATTTGGAGCATGGAGACGATTATCTCGGGATTGCAAGATAACCAAACAAAACTTTTAGTGGATTTCTACTTATTTTATTAAATATCATCTCCACCAAACAGGACAAGCTTGCATGTGTTATAGTTTTGGAGAAAAATGTGTTCATTTCATGTATGCGCAAAATGCCTTTGAAATGGCTTTAAAATGGATTTGGAGCATGGAGACGATTATCTCAGGATGGCAATATAAACAAACGAAACTTTTAGTAGATTTCTACTTATTTTATTAAATATTATCTCCACCAAACAGGACAAGCTTGCATCTGTTATAGTTTTGGAGAAAAATGTGTTCATTTCATGTATGCGCGAAATGCCTTAAAAATGGCTTTAAAATGGATTTGGAGCATGGAGACGATTATCTCGGGATTGCAAGATAACCAAACAAAACTTTTAGTGGATTTCTACTTATTTTATTAAATATCATCTCCACCAAACAGGACAAGCTTGCATCTGTTATAGTTTTGGAGAAAAATGTGTTCATTTCATGTATGCGCGAAATGCCTTAAAAATGGCTTTAAAATGGATTTGGAGCATGGAGACGATTATCTCGGGATTGCAAGATAACCAAACAAAACTTTTAGTGGATTTCTATTTATTTTATTAAATATCATCTCCACCAAACAGGACAAGCTTGCATCTGTTATAGTTTTGGAGAAAAATGTGTTCATTTCATGTATGCGCGAAATGCCTTAAAAATGGCTTTAAAATGGATTTGGAGCATGGAGACGATTATCTCGGGATTGCAAGATAACCAAACAAAACTTTTAGTGGATTTCTACTTATTTTATTAAATATCATCTCCACCAAACAGGACAAGCTTGCATCTGTTATAGTTTTGGAGAAAAATGTGTTCATTTCATGTATGCGCGAAATGCCTTAAAAATGGCTTTAAAATGGATTTGGGGCATGGAGACGATTATCTCGGGATTGCAAGATAAGCAAACAAAACTTTTAGTGGATTTCTACTTATTTTATTAAATATCATCTCCACCAAACAGGACAAGCTTGCATCTGTTATAGTTTTGGAGAAAAATGTGTTCATTTCATGTATGCGCGAAATGCCTTAAAAAATGGCTTTAAAATGGATTTGGAGCATGGAGACGATTATCTCGGGATTGCAATATAACCAAACAAAACTTTTAGTGGATTTCTACTTATTTTATTAAATATCATCTCCACCAAACAGGACAAGCTTGCATCTGTTATAGTTTTGGAGAAAAATGTGTTCATTTCATGTATGCGCGAAATGCCTTAAAAAATGGCTTTAAAATGGATTTGGAGCATGGAGACGATTATCTCGGGATTGCAAGATAACCAAACAAAACTTTTAGTGGATTTCTACTTATTTTAATAAATATCATCTCCACCAAACAGGACAAGCTTGCATCTGTTATAGTTTTGGAGAAAAATGTGTTCATTTCATGTATGCGCGAAATGCCTTAAAAATGGCTTTAAAATGGATTTGGAGCATGGAGACGATTATCTCGGGATTGCAAGATAACCAAACAAAACTTTTAGTGGATTTCTACTTATTTTATTAAATATCATCTCCACCAAACAGGACAAGCTTGCATCTGTTATAGTTTTGGAGAAAAATGTGTTCATTTCATGTATGCGCGAAATGCCTTAAAAATGGCTTTAAAATGGATTTGGAGCATGGAGACGATTATCTCGGGATTGCAAGATAACCAAACAAAACTTTTAGTGGATTTCTACTTATTTTATTAAATATCATCTCCACCAAACAGGACAAGCTTGCATCTGTTATAGTTTTGGAGAAAAATGTGTTCATTTCATGTATGCGCGAAATGCCTTAAAAATGGCTTTAAAATGGATTTGGGGCATGGAGACGATTATCTCGGGATTGCAAGATAAGCAAACAAAACTTTTAGTGGATTTCTACTTATTTTATTAAATATCATCTCCACCAAACAGGACAAGCTTGCATCTGTTATAGTTTTGGAGAAAAATGTGTTCATTTCATGTATGCGCGAAATGCCTTAAAAAATGGCTTTAAAATGGATTTGGAGCATGGAGACGATTATCTCGGGATTGCAATATAACCAAACAAAACTTTTAGTGGATTTCTACTTATTTTATTAAATATCATCTCCACCAAACAGGACAAGCTTGCATCTGTTATAGTTTTGGAGAAAAATGTGTTCATTTCATGTATGCGCGAAATGCCTTAAAAAATGGCTTTAAAATGGATTTGGAGCATGGAGACGATTATCTCGGGATTGCAAGATAACCAAACAAAACTTTTAGTGGATTTCTACTTATTTTAATAAATATCATCTCCACCAAACAGGACAAGCTTGCATCTGTTATAGTTTTGGAGAAAAATGTGTTCATTTCATGTATGCGCGAAATGCCTTAAAAATGGCTTTAAAATGGATTTGGAGCATGGAGACGATTATCTCGGGATTGCAAGATAACCAAACAAAACTTTTAGTGGATTTCTACTTATTTTATTAAATATCATCTCCACCAAACAGGACAAGCTTGCATCTGTTATAGTTTTGGAGAAAAATGTGTTCATTTCATGTATGCGCGAAATGCCTTAAAAATGGCTTTAAAATGGATTTGGAGCATGGAGACGATTATCTCGGGATTGCAAGATAACCAAACAAAACTTTTAGTGGATTTCTACTTATTTTATTAAATATCATCTCCACCAAACAGGACAAGCTTGCATGTGTTATAGTTTTGGAGAAAAATGTGTTCATTTCATGTATGCGCAAAATGCCTTTGAAATGGCTTTAAAATGGATTTGGAGCATGGAGACGATTATCTCAGGATGGCAATATAAACAAACGAAACTTTTAGTAGATTTCTACTTATTTTATTAAATATTATCTCCACCAAACAGGACAAGCTTGCATCTGTTATAGTTTTGGAGAAAAATGTGTTCATTTCATGTATGCGCGAAATGCCTTAAAAATGGCTTTAAAATGGATTTGGAGCATGGAGACGATTATCTCGGGATTGCAAGATAACCAAACAAAACTTTTAGTGGATTTCTACTTATTTTATTAAATATCATCTCCACCAAACAGGACAAGCTTGCATCTGTTATAGTTTTGGAGAAAAATGTGTTCATTTCATGTATGCGCGAAATGCCTTAAAAATGGCTTTAAAATGGATTTGGAGCATGGAGACGATTATCTCGGGATTGCAAGATAACCAAACAAAACTTTTAGTGGATTTCTACTTATTTTATTAAATATCATCTCCACCAAACAGGACAAGCTTGCATCTGTTATAGTTTTGGAGAAAAATGTGTTCATTTCATGTATGCGCGAAATGCCTTAAAAATGGCTTTAAAATGGATTTGGAGCATGGAGACGATTATCTCGGGATTGCAAGATAACCAAACAAAACTTTTAGTGGATTTCTACTTATTTTATTAAATATCATCTCCACCAAACAGGACAAGCTTGCATCTGTTATAGTTTTGGAGAAAAATGTGTTCATTTCATGTATGCGCGAAATGCCTTAAAAATGGCTTTAAAATGGATTTGGGGCATGGAGACGATTATCTCGGGATTGCAAGATAAGCAAACAAAACTTTTAGTGGATTTCTACTTATTTTATTAAATATCATCTCCACCAAACAGGACAAGCTTGCATCTGTTATAGTTTTGGAGAAAAATGTGTTCATTTCATGTATGCGCGAAATGCCTTAAAAATGGCTTTAAAATGGATTTGGAGCATGGAGACGATTATCTCGGGATTGCAAGATAACCAAACAAAACTTTTAGTGGATTTCTACTTATTTTATTAAATATCATCTCCACCAAACAGGACAAGCTTGCATCTGTTATAGTTTTGGAGAAAAATGTGTTCATTTCATGTATGCGCGAAATGCCTTAAAAATGGCTTTAAAATGGATTTGGAGCATGGAGACGATTATCTCGGGATTGCAAGATAACCAAACAAAACTTTTAGTGGATTTCTACTTATTTTATTAAATATCATCTCCACCAAACAGGACAAGCTTGCATCTGTTATAGTTTTGGAGAAAAATGTGTTCATTTCATGTATGCGCGAAATGCCTTAAAAATGGCTTTAAAATGGATTTGGAGCATGGAGACGATTATCTCGGGATTGCAAGATAACCAAACAAAACTTTTAGTGGATTTCTACTTATTTTATTAAATATCATCTCCACCAAACAGGACAAGCTTGCATGTGTTATAGTTTTGGAGAAAAATGTGTTCATTTCATGTATGCGCAAAATGCCTTTGAAATGGCTTTAAAATGGATTTGGAGCATGGAGACGATTATCTCGGGATTGCAAGATAACCAAACAAAACTTTTAGTGGATTTCTACTTATTTTATTAAATATCATCTCCACCAAACAGGACAAGCTTGCATCTGTTATAGTTTTGGAGAAAAATGTGTTCATTTCATGTATGCGCGAAATGCCTTAAAAATGACTTTAAAATGGATTTGGAGCATGGAGACGATTATCTCGGGATTGCAAGATAACCAAACAAAACTTTTAGTGGATTTCTACTTATTTTATTAAATATCATCTCCACCAAACAGGACAAGCTTGCATGTGTTATAGTTTTGGAGAAAAATGTGTTCATTTCATGTATGCGCAAAATGCCTTTGAAATGGCTTTAAAATGGATTTGGAGCATGGAGACAATTATCTCAGGATGGCAATATAAACAAACGAAACTTTTAGTAGATTTCTACTTATTTTATTAAATATCATCTCCACCAAACAGGACAAGCTTGCATCTGTTATAGTTTTGGAGAAAAATGTGTTCATTTCATGTATGCGCGAAATGCCTTAAAAATGGCTTTAAAATGGATTTGGAGCATGGAGACGATTATCTCGGGATTGCAAGATAACCAAACAAAACTTTTAGTGGATTTCTACTTATTTTATTAAATATCATCTCCACCAAACAGGACAAGCTTGCATCTGTTATAGTTTTGGAGAAAAATGTGTTCATTTCATGTATGCGCGAAATGCCTTAAAAATGGCTTTAAAATGGATTTGGAGCATAGAGACGATTATCTCGGGATTGCAATATAACCAAACAAAACTTTTAGTGGATTTCTACTTATTTTATTAAATATCATCTCCACCAAACAGAACAAGCTTGCATGTGTTATAGTTTTGGAGAAAAATGTGTTCATTTCATGTATGCGCAAAATGCCTTTGAAATGGCTTTAAAATGGATTTGGAGCATGGAGACGATTATCTCAGGATGGCAATATAAACAAACGAAACTTTTAGTAGATTTCTACTTATTTTATTAAATATCATCTCCACCAAACAGGACAAGCTTGCATCTGTTATAGTTTTGGAGAAAAATGTGTTCATTTCATGTATGCGCGAAATGCCTTAAAAATGGCTTTAAAATGGATTTGGAGCATGGAGACGATTATCTCGGGATTGCAAGATAACCAAACAAAACTTTTAGTGGATTTCTACTTATTTTATTAAATATCATCTCCACCAAACAGGACAAGCTTGCATCTGTTATAGTTTTGGAGAAAAATGTGTTCATTTCATGTATGCGCGAAATGCCTTAAAAATGGCTTTAAAATGGATTTGGAGCATGGAGACGATTATCTCGGGATTGCAATATAACCAAACAAAACTTTTAGTGGATTTCTACTTATTTTATTAAATATCATCTCCACCAAACAGGACAAGCTTGCATCTGTTATAGTTTTGGAGAAAAATGTGTTCATTTCATGTATGCGCGAAATGCCTTAAAAATGGCTTTAAAATGGATTTGGAGCATGGAGACGATTATCTCGGGATTGCAAGATAACCAAACAAAACTTTTAGTGGATTTCTACTTATTTTATTAAATATCATCTCCACCAAACAGGACAAGCTTGCATCTGTTATAGTTTTGGAGAAAAATGTGTTCATTTCATGTATGCGCGAAATGCCTTAAAAATGGCTTTAAAATGGATTTGGAGCATGGAGACGATTATCTCGGGATTGCAAGATAACCAAACAAAACTTTTAGTGGATTTCTACTTATTTTATTAAATATCATCTCCACCAAACAGGACAAGCTTGCATCTGTTATAGTTTTGGAGAAAAATGTGTTCATTTCATGTATGCGCGAAATGCCTTAAAAATGGCTTTAAAATGGATTTGGAGCATGGAGACGATTATCTCGGGATTGCAAGATAACCAAACAAAACTTTTAGTGGATTTCTACTTATTTTATTAAATATCATCTCCACCAAACAGGACAAGCTTGCATGTGTTATAGTTTTGGAGAAAAATGTGTTCATTTCATGTATGCGCAAAATGCCTTTGAAATGGCTTTAAAATGGATTTGGAGCATGGAGACGATTATCTCGGGATTGCAAGATAACCAAACAAAACTTTTAGTGGATTTCTACTTATTTTATTAAATATCATCTCCACCAAACAGGACAAGCTTGCATCTGTTATAGTTTTGGAGAAAAATGTGTTCATTTCATGTATGCGCGAAATGCCTTAAAAATGACTTTAAAATGGATTTGGAGCATGGAGACGATTATCTCGGGATTGCAAGATAACCAAACAAAACTTTTAGTGGATTTCTACTTATTTTATTAAATATCATCTCCACCAAACAGGACAAGCTTGCATCTGTTATAGTTTTGGAGAAAAATGTGTTCATTTCATGTATGCGCGAAATGCCTTAAAAATGGCTTTAAAATGGATTTGGAGCATGGAGACGATTATCTCGGGATTGCAAGATAACCAAACAAAACTTTTAGTGGATTTCTACTTATTTTATTAAATATCATCTCCACCAAACAGGACAAGCTTGCATCTGTTATAGTTTTGGAGAAAAATGTGTTCATTTCATGTATGCGCGAAATGCCTTAAAAATGGCTTTAAAATGGATTTGGAGCATGGAGACGATTATCTCGGGATTGCAAGATAACCAAACAAAACTTTTAGTGGATTTCTACTTATTTTATTAAATATCATCTCCACCAAACAGGACAAGCTTGCATGTGTTATAGTTTTGGAGAAAAATGTGTTCATTTCATGTATGCGCAAAATGCCTTTGAAATGGCTTTAAAATGGATTTGGAGCATGGAGACGATTATCTCAGGATGGCAATATAAACAAACGAAACTTTTAGTAGATTTCTAATTATTTTATTAAATATTATCTCCACCAAACAGGACAAGCTTGCATCTGTTATAGTTTTGGAGAAAAATGTGTTCATTTCATGTATGCGCGAAATGCCTTAAAAATGGCTTTAAAATGGATTTGGAGCATGGAGACGATTATCTCGGGATTGCAAGATAACCAAACAAAACTTTTAGTGGATTTCTACTTATTTTATTAAATATCATCTCCACTAAACAGGACAAGCTTGCATCTGTTATAGTTTTGGAGAAAAATGTGTTCATTTTATGTATGCGCGAAATGCCTTAAAAATGGCTTTAAAATGGATTTGGAGCATGGAGACGATTATCTCGGGATTGCAAGATAACCAAACAAAACTTTTAGTGGATTTCTACTTATTTTATTAAATATCATCTCCACCAAACAGGACAAGCTTGCATCTCTTATAGTTTTGGAGAAAAATGTGTTCATTTCATGTATGCGCGAAATGCCTTAAAAATGGCTTTAAAATGGATTTGGAGCATGGAGACGATTATCTCGGGATTGCAAGATAACCAAACAAAACTTTTAGTGGATTTCTACTTATTTTATTAAATATCATCTCCACCAAACAGGACAAGCTTGCATCTGTTATAGTTTTGGAGAAAAATGTGTTCATTTCATGTATGCGCGAAATGCCTTAAAAATGGCTTTAAAATGGATTTGGAGCATGGAGACGATTATCTCGGGATTGCAAGATAACCAAACAAAACTTTTAGTGGATTTCTACTTATTTTATTAAATATCATCTCCACCAAACAGGACAAGCTTGCATCTGTTATAGTTTTAGAGAAAAATGTGTTCATTTCATGTATTCGCGAAATGCCTTAAAAATGGCTTTAAAATGGATTTGGAGCATGGAGACGATTATCTCGGGATTGCAATATAACCAAACAAAACTTTTAGTGGATTTCTACTTATTTTATTAAATATCATCTCCACCAAACAGGACAAGCTTGCATCTGTTATAGTTTTGGAGAAAAATGTGTTCATTTCATGTATGCGCGAAATGCCTTAAAAATGGCTTTAAAATGGATTTGGAGCATGGAGACGATTATCTCGGGATTGCAAGATAACCAAACAAAACTTTTAGTGGATTTCTACTTATTTTATTAAATATCATCTCCACCAAACAGGACAAGCTTGCATGTGTTATAGTTTTGGAGAAAAATGTGTTCATTTCATGTATGCGCAAAATGCCTTTGAAATGGCTTTAAAATGGATTTGGAGCATGGAGACGATTATCTCGGGATTGCAAGATAACCAAACAAAACTTTTAGTGGATTTCTACTTATTTTATTAAATATCATCTCCACCAAACAGGACAAGCTTGCATCTGTTATAGTTTTGGAGAAAAATGTGTTCATTTCATGTATGCGCGAAATGCCTTAAAAATGACTTTAAAATGGATTTGGAGCATGGAGACGATTATCTCGGGATTGCAAGATAACCAAACAAAACTTTTAGTGGATTTCTACTTATTTTATTAAATATCATCTCCACCAAACAGGACAAGCTTGCATCTGTTATAGTTTTGGAGAAAAATGTGTTCATTTCATGTATGCGCGAAATGCCTTAAAAATGGCTTTAAAATGGATTTGGAGCATGGAGACGATTATCTCGGGATTGCAAGATAACCAAACAAAACTTTTAGTGGATTTCTACTTATTTTATTAAATATCATCTCCACCAAACAGGACAAGCTTGCATCTGTTATAGTTTTGGAGAAAAATGTGTTCATTTCATGTATGCGCGAAATGCCTTAAAAATGGCTTTAAAATGGATTTGGAGCATGGAGACGATTATCTCGGGATTGCAAGATAACCAAACAAAACTTTTAGTGGATTTCTACTTATTTTATTAAATATCATCTCCACCAAACAGGACAAGCTTGCATGTGTTATAGTTTTGGAGAAAAATGTGTTCATTTCATGTATGCGCAAAATGCCTTTGAAATGGCTTTAAAATGGATTTGGAGCATGGAGACGATTATCTCAGGATGGCAATATAAACAAACGAAACTTTTAGTAGATTTCTACTTATTTTATTAAATATTATCTCCACCAAACAGGACAAGCTTGCATCTGTTATAGTTTTGGAGAAAAATGTGTTCATTTCATGTATGCGCGAAATGCCTTAAAAATGGCTTTAAAATGGATTTGGAGCATGGAGACGATTATCTCGGGATTGCAAGATAACCAAACAAAACTTTTAGTGGATTTCTACTTATTTTATTAAATATCATCTCCACCAAACAGGACAAGCTTGCATGTGTTATAGTTTTGGAGAAAAATGTGTTCATTTCATGTATGCGCAAAATGCCTTTGAAATGGCTTTAAAATGGATTTGGAGCATGGAGACGATTATCTCGGGATTGCAAGATAACCAAACAAAACTTTTAGTGGATTTCTACTTATTTTATTAAATATCATCTCCACCAAACAGGACAAGCTTGCATCTGTTATAGTTTTGGAGAAAAATGTGTTCATTTCATGTATGCGCGAAATGCCTTAAAAATGACTTTAAAATGGATTTGGAGCATGGAGACGATTATCTCGGGATTGCAAGATAACCAAACAAAACTTTTAGTGGATTTCTACTTATTTTATTAAATATCATCTCCACCAAACAGGACAAGCTTGCATCTGTTATAGTTTTGGAGAAAAATGTGTTCATTTCATGTATGCGCGAAATGCCTTAAAAATGGCTTTAAAATGGATTTGGAGCATGGAGACGATTATCTCGGGATTGCAAGATAACCAAACAAAACTTTTAGTGGATTTCTACTTATTTCATTAAATATCATCTCCACCAAACAGGACAAGCTTGCATGTGTTATAGTTTTGGAGAAAAATGTGTTCATTTCATGTATGCGCAAAATGCCTTTGAAATGGCTTTAAAAAGGATTTGGAGCATGGAGACGATTATCTCAGGATGGCAATATAAACAAACGAAACTTTTAGTAGATTTCTACTTATTTTATTAAATATCATCTCCACCAAACAGGACAAGCTTGCATCTGTTATAGTTTTGGAGAAAAATGTGTTCATTTCATGTATGCGCGAAATGCCTTAAAAATGGCTTTAAAATGGATTTGGAGCATGGAGACGATTATCTCGGGATTGCAAGATAACCAAACAAAACTTTTAGTGGATTTCTACTTATTTTATTAAATATCATCTCCACCAAACAGGACAAGCTTGCATCTGTTATAGTTTTGGAGAAAAATGTGTTCATTTCATGTATGCGCGAAATGCCTTAAAAATGGCTTTAAAATGGATTTGGAGCATGGAGACGATTATCTCGGGATTGCAAGATAACCAAACAAAACTTTTAGTGGATTTCTACTTATTTTATTAAATATCATCTCCACCAAATAGGACAAGCTTGCATCTGTTATAGTTTTGGAGAAAAATGTGTTCATTTCATGTATGCGCGAAATGCCTTAAAAATGGCTTTAAAATGGATTTGGAGCATGGAGACGATTATCTCGGGATTGCAAGATAACCAAACAAAACTTTTAGTGGATTTCTACTTATTTTATTAAATATCATCTCCACCAAACAGGACAAGCTTGCATGTGTTATAGTTTTGGAGAAAAATGTGTTCATTTCATGTATGCGCAAAATGCCTTTGAAATGGCTTTAAAATGGATTTGGAGCATGGAGACGATTATCTCGGGATTGCAAGATAACCAAACAAAACTTTTAGTGGATTTCTACTTATTTTATTAAATATCATCTCCACCAAACAGGACAAGCTTGCATCTGTTATAGTTTTGGAGAAAAATGTGTTCATTTCATGTATGCGCGAAATGCCTTAAAAATGGCTTTAAAATGGATTTGGAGCATGGAGACGATTATCTCGGGATTGCAAGATAACCAAACAAAACTTTTAGTGGATTTCTTCTTATTTTATTAAATATCATCTCCACCAAACAGGACAAGCTTGCATGTGTTATAGTTTTGGAGAAAAATGTGTTCATTTCATGTATGCGCAAAATGCCTTTGAAATGGCTTTAAAATGGATTTGGAGCATGGAGACGATTATCTCAGGATGGCAATATAAACAAACGAAACTTTTAGTAGATTTCTACTTATTTTATTAAATATTATCTCCACCAAACAGGACAAGCTTGCATCTGTTATAGTTTTGGAGAAAAATGTGTTCATTTCATGTATGCGCGAAATGCCTTAAAAATGGCTTTAAAATGGATTTGGAGCATGGAGACGATTATCTCGGGATTGCAAGATAACCAAACAAAACTTTTAGTGGATTTCTACTTATTTTATTAAATATCATCTCCACTAAACAGGACAAGCTTGCATCTGTTATAGTTTTGGAGAAAAATGTGTTCATTTCATGTATGCGCGAAATGCCTTAAAAATGGCTTTAAAATGGATTTGGAGCATGGAGACGATTATCTCGGGATTGCAAGATAACCAAACAAAACTTTTAGTGGATTTCTACTTATTTTATTAAATATCATCTCCACCAAACAGGACAAGCTTGCATCTGTTATAGTTTTGGAGAAAAATGTGTTCATTTCATGTATGCGCGAAATGCCTTAAAAATGGCTTTAAAATGGATTTGGAGCATGGAGACGATTATCTCGGGATTGCAAGATAACCAAACAAAACTTTTAGTGGATTTCTACTTATTTTATTAAATATCATCTCCACCAAACAGGACAAGCTTGCATGTGTTATAGTTTTGGAGAAAAATGTGTTCATTTCATGTATGCGCAAAATGCCTTTGAAATGGCTTTAAAATGGATTTGGAGCATGGAGACGATTATCTCGGGATTGCAAGATAACCAAACAAAACTTTTAGTGGATTTCTATTTATTTTATTAAATATCATCTCCACCAAACAGGACAAGCTTGCATCTGTTATAGTTTTGGAGAAAAATGTGTTCATTTCATGTATGCGCGAAATGCCTTAAAAATGACTTTAAAATGGATTTGGAGCATGGAGACGATTATCTCGGGATTGCAAGATAACCAAACAAAACTTTTAGTGGATTTCTACTTATTTTATTAAATATCATCTCCACCAAACAGGACAAGCTTGCATCTGTTATAGTTTTGGAGAAAAATGTGTTCATTTCATGTATGCGCGAAATGCCTTAAAAATGGCTTTAAAATGGATTTGGAGCATGGAGACGATTATCTCGGGATTGCAAGATAACCAAACAAAACTTTTAGTGGATTTCTACTTATTTTATTAAATATCATCTCCACCAAACAGGACAAGCTTGCATCTGTTATAGTTTTGGAGAAAAATGTGTTCATTTCATGTATGCGCGAAATGCCTTAAAAATGGCTTTAAAATGGATTTGGAGCATGGAGACGATTATCTCGGGATTGCAAGATAACCAAACAAAACTTTTAGTGGATTTCTTCTTATTTTATTAAATATCATCTCCACCAAACAGGACAAGCTTGCATGTGTTATAGTTTTGGAGAAAAATGTTTTCATTTCATGTATGCGCAAAATGCCTTTGAAATGGCTTTAAAATGGATTTGGAGCATGGAGACGATTATCTCAGGATGGCAATATAAACAAACGAAACTTTTAGTAGATTTCTACTTATTTTATTAAATATTATCTCCACCAAACAGGACAAGCTTGCATCTGTTATAGTTTTGGAGAAAAATGTGTTCATTTCATGTATGCGCGAAATGCCTTAAAAATGGCTTTAAAATGGATTTGGAGCATGGAGACGATTATCTCGGGATTGCAAGATAACCAAACAAAACTTTTAGTGGATTTCTACTTATTTTATTAAATATCATCTCCACTAAACAGGACAAGCTTGCATCTGTTATAGTTTTGGAGAAAAATGTGTTCATTTCATGTATGCGCGAAATGCCTTAAAAATGGCTTTAAAATGGATTTGGAGCATGGAGACGATTATCTCGGGATTGCAAGATAACCAAACAAAACTTTTAGTGGATTTCTACTTATTTTATTAAATATCATCTTCACCAAACAGGACAAGCTTGCATCTGTTATAGTTTTGGAGAAAAATGTGTTCATTTCATGTATGCGCGAAATGCCTTAAAAATGGCTTTAAAATGGATTTGGAGCATGGAGACGATTATCTCGGGATTGCAAGATAACCAAACAAAACTTTTAGTGGATTTCTACTTATTTTATTAAATATCATCTCCACCAAACAGGACAAGCTTGCATCTGTTATAGTTTTGGAGAAAAATGTGTTCATTTCATGTATGCGCGAAATGCCTTAAAAATGGCTTTAAAATGGATTTGGAGCATGGAGACGATTATCTCGGGATTGCAAGATAACCAAACAAAACTTTTAGTGGATTTCTACTTATTTTATTAAATATCATCTCCACCAAACAGGACAAGCTTGCATCTGTTATAGTTTTAGAGAAAAATGTGTTCATTTCATGTATTCGCGAAATGCCTTAAAAATGGCTTTAAAATGGATTTGGAGCATGGAGACGATTATCTCGGGATTGCAATATAACCAAACAAAACTTTTAGTGGATTTCTACTTATTTTATTAAATATCATCTCCACCAAACAGGACAAGCTTGCATCTGTTATAGTTTTGGAGAAAAATGTGTTCATTTCATGTATGCGCGAAATGCCTTAAAAATGGCTTTAAAATGGATTTGGAGCATGGAGACGATTATCTCGGGATTGCAAGATAACCAAACAAAACTTTTAGTGGATTTCTTCTTATTTTATTAAATATCATCTCCACCAAACAGGACAAGCTTGCATGTGTTATAGTTTTGGAGAAAAATGTGTTCATTTCATGTATGCGCAAAATGCCTTTGAAATGGCTTTAAAATGGATTTGGAGCATGGAGACGATTATCTCGGGATTGCAAGATAACCAAACAAAACTTTTAGTGGATTTCTACTTATTTTATTAAATATCATCTCCACCAAACAGGACAAGCTTGCATCTGTTATAGTTTTGGAGAAAAATGTGTTCATTTCATGTATGCGCGAAATGCCTTAAAAATGACTTTAAAATGGATTTGGAGCATGGAGACGATTATCTCGGGATTGCAAGATAACCAAACAAAACTTTTAGTGGATTTCTACTTATTTTATTAAATATCATCTCCACCAAACAGGACAAGCTTGCATCTGTTATAGTTTTGGAGAAAAATGTGTTCATTTCATGTATGCGCGAAATGCCTTAAAAATGGCTTTAAAATGGATTTGGAGCATGGAGACGATTATCTCGGGATTGCAAGATAACCAAACAAAACTTTTAGTGGATTTCTACTTATTTTATTAAATATCATCTCCACCAAACAGGACAAGCTTGCATCTGTTATAGTTTTGGAGAAAAATGTGTTCATTTCATGTATGCGCGAAATGCCTTAAAAATGGCTTTAAAATGGATTTGGAGCATGGAGACGATTATCTCGGGATTGCAAGATAACCAAACAAAACTTTTAGTGGATTTCTTCTTATTTTATTAAATATCATCTCCACCAAACAGGACAAGCTTGCATGTGTTATAGTTTTGGAGAAAAATGTTTTCATTTCATGTATGCGCAAAATGCCTTTGAAATGGCTTTAAAATGGATTTGGAGCATGGAGACGATTATCTCAGGATGGCAATATAAACAAACGAAACTTTTAGTAGATTTCTACTTATTTTATTAAATATTATCTCCACCAAACAGGACAAGCTTGCATCTGTTATAGTTTTGGAGAAAAATGTGTTCATTTCATGTATGCGCGAAATGCCTTAAAAATGGCTTTAAAATGGATTTGGAGCATGGAGACGATTATCTCGGGATTGCAAGATAACCAAACAAAACTTTTAGTGGATTTCTACTTATTTTATTAAATATCATCTCCACTAAACAGGACAAGCTTGCATCTGTTATAGTTTTGGAGAAAAATGTGTTCATTTCATGTATGCGCGAAATGCCTTAAAAATGGCTTTAAAATGGATTTGGAGCATGGAGACGATTATCTCGGGATTGCAAGATAACCAAACAAAACTTTTAGTGGATTTCTACTTATTTTATTAAATATCATCTTCACCAAACAGGACAAGCTTGCATCTGTTATAGTTTTGGAGAAAAATGTGTTCATTTCATGTATGCGCGAAATGCCTTAAAAATGGCTTTAAAATGGATTTGGAGCATGGAGACGATTATCTCGGGATTGCAAGATAACCAAACAAAACTTTTAGTGGATTTCTACTTATTTTATTAAATATCATCTCCACCAAACAGGACAAGCTTGCATCTGTTATAGTTTTGGAGAAAAATGTGTTCATTTCATGTATGCGCGAAATGCCTTAAAAATGGCTTTAAAATGGATTTGGAGCATGGAGACGATTATCTCGGGATTGCAAGATAACCAAACAAAACTTTTAGTGGATTTCTACTTATTTTATTAAATATCATCTCCACCAAACAGGACAAGCTTGCATCTGTTATAGTTTTAGAGAAAAATGTGTTCATTTCATGTATTCGCGAAATGCCTTAAAAATGGCTTTAAAATGGATTTGGAGCATGGAGACGATTATCTCGGGATTGCAATATAACCAAACAAAACTTTTAGTGGATTTCTACTTATTTTATTAAATATCATCTCCACCAAACAGGACAAGCTTGCATCTGTTATAGTTTTGGAGAAAAATGTGTTCATTTCATGTATGCGCGAAATGCCTTAAAAATGGCTTTAAAATGGATTTGGAGCATGGAGACGATTATCTCGGGATTGCAAGATAACCAAACAAAACTTTTAGTGGATTTCTTCTTATTTTATTAAATATCATCTCCACCAAACAGGACAAGCTTGCATGTGTTATAGTTTTGGAGAAAAATGTGTTCATTTCATGTATGCGCAAAATGCCTTTGAAATGGCTTTAAAATGGATTTGGAGCATGGAGACGATTATCTCGGGATTGCAAGATAACCAAACAAAACTTTTAGTGGATTTCTACTTATTTTATTAAATATCATCTCCACCAAACAGGACAAGCTTGCATCTGTTATAGTTTTGGAGAAAAATGTGTTCATTTCATGTATGCGCGAAATGCCTTAAAAATGACTTTAAAATGGATTTGGAGCATGGAGACGATTATCTCGGGATTGCAAGATAACCAAACAAAACTTTTAGTGGATTTCTACTTATTTTATTAAATATCATCTCCACCAAACAGGACAAGCTTGCATCTGTTATAGTTTTGGAGAAAAATGTGTTCATTTCATGTATGCGCGAAATGCCTTAAAAATGGCTTTAAAATGGATTTGGAGCATGGAGACGATTATCTCGGGATTGCAAGATAACCAAACAAAACTTTTAGTGGATTTCTACTTATTTTATTAAATATCATCTCCACCAAACAGGACAAGCTTGCATCTGTTATAGTTTTGGAGAAAAATGTGTTCATTTCATGTATGCGCGAAATGCCTTAAAATGGCTTTAAAATGGATTTGGAGCATGGAGACGATTATCTCGGGATTGCAAGATAACCAAACAAAACTTTTAGTGGATTTCTACTTATTTTATTAAATATCATCTCCACCAAACAGGACAAGCTTGCATCTGTTATAGTTTTGGAGAAAAATGTGTTCATTTCATGTATGCGCGAAATGCCTTAAAAATGGCTTTAAAATGGATTTGGAGCATGGAGACGATTATCTCGGGATTGCAAGATAACCAAACAAAACTTTTAGTGGATTTCTACTTATTTTATTAAATATCATCTCCACCAAACAGGACAAGCTTGCATGTGTTATAGTTTTGGAGAAAAATGTGTTCATTTCATGTATGCGCAAAATGCCTTTGAAATGGCTTTAAAATGGATTTGGAGCATGGAGACGATTATCTCAGGATGGCAATATAAACAAACGAAACTTTTAGTAGATTTCTACTTATTTTATTAAATATTATCTCCACCAAACAGGACAAGCTTGCATCTGTTATAGTTTTGGAGAAAAATGTGTTCATTTCATGTATGCGCGAAATGCCTTAAAAATGGCTTTAAAATGGATTTGGAGCATGGAGACGATTATCTCGGGATTGCAAGATAACCAAACAAAACTTTTAGTGGATTTCTACTTATTTTATTAAATATCATCTCCACCAAACAGGACAAGCTTGCATGTGTTATAGTTTTGGAGAAAAATGTGTTCATTTCATGTATGCGCAAAATGCCTTTGAAATGGCTTTAAAATGGATTTGGAGCATGGAGACGATTATCTCGGGATTGCAAGATGACCAAACAAAACTTTTAGTGGATTTCTACTTATTTTATTAAATATCATCTCCACCAAACAGGACAAGCTTGCATCTGTTATAGTTTTGGAGAAAAATGTGTTCATTTCATGTATGCGCGAAATGCCTTAAAAATGGCTTTAAAATGGATTTGGAGCATGGAGACGATTATCTCGGGATTGCAAGATAACCAAACAAAACTTTTAGTGGATTTCTACTTATTTTATTAAATATCATCTCCACCAAACAGGACAAGCTTGCATCTGTTATAGTTTTGGAGAAAAATGTGTTCTTTTCATGTATGCGCGAAATGCCTTAAAAATGGCTTTAAAATGGATTTGGAGCATGGAGACGATTATCTCGGGATTGCAAGATAACCAAACAAAACTTTTAGTGGATTTCTACTTATTTTATTAAATATCATCTCCACCAAACAGGACAAGCTTGCATCTGTTATAGTTTTGGAGAAAAATGTGTTCATTTCATGTATGCGCGAAATGCCTTAAAAATGGCTTTAAAATGGATTTGGATCATGGAGACGATTATCTCGGGATTGCAAGATAACCAAACAAAACTTTTAGTGGATTTCTACTTATTTTATTAAATATCATCTCCACCAAACAGGACAAGCTTGCATGTGTTATAGTTTTGGAGAAAAATGTGTTCATTTCATGTATGCGCAAAATGCCTTTGAAATGGCTTTAAAATGGATTTGGAGCATGGAGACGATTATCTCAGGATGGCAATATAAACAAACGCAACTTTTAGTAGATTTCTACTTATTTTATTAAATATTATCTCCACCAAACAGGACAAGCTTGCATCTGTTATAGTTTTGGAGAAAAATGTGTTCATTTCATGTATGCGCGAAATGCCTTAAAAATGGCTTTAAAATGGATTTGGAGCATGGAGACGATTATCTCGGGATTGCAAGATAACCAAACAAAACTTTTAGTGGATTTCTACTTATTTTATTAAATATCATCTCCACCAAACAGGACAAGCTTGCATCTGTTATAGTTTTGGAGAAAAATGTGTTCATTTCATGTATGCGCGAAATGCCTTAAAAATGGCTTTAAAATGGATTTGGAGCATGGAGACGATTATCTCGGGATTGCAAGATAACCAAACAAAACTTTTAGTGGATTTCTACTTATTTTATTAAATATCATCTCCACCAAACAGGACAAGCTTGCATGTGTTATAGTTTTGGAGAAAAATGTGTTCATTTCATGTATGCGCAAAATGCCTTTGAAATGGCTTTAAAATGGATTTGGAGCATGGAGACGATTATCTCAGGATGGCAATATAAACAAACGAAACTTTTAGTAGATTTCTACTTATTTTATTAAATATTATCTCCACCAAACAGGACAAGCTTGCATCTGTTATAGTTTTGGAGAAAAATGTGTTCATTTCATGTATGCGCGAAATGCCTTAAAAATGGCTTTAAAATGGATTTGGAGCATGGAGACGATTATCTCGGGATTGCAAGATAACCAAACAAAACTTTTAGTGGATTTCTACTTATTTTATTAAATATCATCTCCACCAAACAGGACAAGCTTGCATCTGTTATAGTTTTGGAGAAAAATGTGTTCATTTCATGTATGCGCGAAATGCCTTAAAAATGGCTTTAAAATGGATTTGGAGCATGGAGACGATTATCTCGGGATTGCAAGATAACCAAACAAAACTTTTAGTGGATTTCTACTTATTTTATTAAATATCATCTCCACCAAACAGGACAAGCTTGCATGTGTTATAGTTTTGGAGAAAAATGTGTTCATTTCATGTATGCGCAAAATGCCTTTGAAATGGCTTTAAAATGGATTTGGAGCATGGAGACGATTATCTCAGGATGGCAATATAAACAAACGAAACTTTTAGTAGATTTCTACTTATTTTATTAAATATTATCTCCACCAAACAGGACAAGCTTGCATCTGTTATAGTTTTGGAGAAAAATGTGTTCATTTCATGTATGCGCGAAATGCCTTAAAAATGGCTTTAAAATGGATTTGGAGCATGGAGACGATTATCTCGGGATTGCAAGATAACCAAACAAAACTTTTAGTGGATTTCTACTTATTTTATTAAATATCATCTCCACCAAACAGGACAAGCTTGCATGTGTTATAGTTTTGGAGAAAAATGTGTTCATTTCATGTATGCGCAAAATGCCTTTGAAATGGCTTTAAAATGGATTTGGAGCATGGAGACGATTATCTCGGGATTGCAAGATAACCAAACAAAACTTTTAGTGGATTTCTACTTATTTTATTAAATATCATCTCCACCAAACAGGACAAGCTTGCATCTGTTGTAGTTTTGGAGAAAAATGTGTTCATTTCATGTATGCGCGAAATGCCTTAAAAATGACTTTAAAATGGATTTGGAGCATGGAGACGATTATCTCGGGATTGCAAGATAACCAAACAAAACTTTTAGTGGATTTCTACTTATATTATTAAATATCATCTCCACCAAACAGGACAAGCTTGCATCTGTTATAGTTTTGGAGAAAAATGTGTTCATTTCATGTATGCGCGAAATGCCTTAAAAATGGCTTTAAAATGGATTTGGAGCATGGAGACGATTATCTCGGGATTGCAAGATAACCAAACAAAACTTTTAGTGGATTTCTACTTATTTTATTAAATATCATCTCCACCAAACAGGACAAGCTTGCATCTGTTATAGTTTTGGAGAAAAATGTGTTCATTTCATGTATGCGCGAAATGCCTTAAAATGGCTTTAAAATGGATTTGGAGCATGGAGACGATTATCTCGGGATTGCAAGATAACCAAACAAAACTTTTAGTGGATTTCTACTTATTTTATTAAATATCATCTCCACCAAACAGGACAAGCTTGCATGTGTTATAGTTTTGGAGAAAAATGTGTTCATTTCATGTATGCGCAAAATGCCTTTGAAATGGCTTTAAAATGGATTTGGAGCATGGAGACGATTATCTCAGGATTGCAAGATAACCAAACAAAACTTTTAGTGGATTTCTACTTATTTTATTAAATATCATCTCCACCAAACAGGACAAGCTTGCATCTGTTATAGTTTTGGAGAAAAATGTGTTCATTTCATGTATGCGCGAAATGCCTTAAAAATGGCTTTAAAATGGATTTGGAGCATGGAGACGATTATCTCGGGATTGCAAGATAACCAAACAAAACTTTTAGTGGATTTCTACTTATTTTATTAAATATCATCTCCACCAAACAGGACAAGCTTGCATCTGTTATAGTTTTGGAGAAAAATGTGTTCATTTCATGTATGCGCGAAATGCCTTAAAAATGGCTTTAAAATGGATTTGGAGCATGCAGACGATTATCTCGGGATTGCAAGATAACCAAACAAAACTTTTAGTGGATTTCTACTTATTTTATTAAATATCATCTCCACCAAACAGGACAAGCTTGCATGTGTTATAGTTTTGGAGAAAAATGTGTCCATTTCATGTATGCGCAAAATGCCTTTGAAATGGCTTTAAAATGGATTTGGAGCATGGAGACGATTATCTCAGGATGGCAATATAAACAAACGAAACTTTTAGTAGATTTCTACTTATTTTATTAAATTTTATCTCCACCAAACAGGACAAACTTGCATCTGTTATAGTTTTGGAGAAAAATGTGTTCATTTCATGTATGCACGAAATGCCTTAAAAATGGCTTTAAAATGGATTTGGAGCATGGAGACGATTATCTCGGGATTGCAAGATAACCAAACAAAACTTTTAGTGGATTTCTACTTATTTTATTAAATATCATCTCCACCAAACAGGACAAGCTTGCATCTGTTATAGTTTTGGAGAAAAATGTGTTCATTTCATGTATGCGCGAAATGCCTTAAAAATGGCTTTAAAATGGATTTGGAGCATGGAGACGATTATCTCGGGATTGCAAGATAACCAAGCAAAACTTTTAGTGGATTTCTACTTATTTTATTAAATATCATCTCCACCAAACAGGACAAGCTTGCATGTGTTATAGTTTTGGAGAAAAATGTGTTCATTTCATGTATGCGCAAAATGCCTTTGAAATGGCTTTAAAATGGATTTGGAGCATGGAGACGATTATCTCAGGATGGCAATATAAACAAACGAAACTTTTAGTAGATTTCTACTTATTTTATTAAATATTATCTCCACCAAACAGGACAAGCTTGCATCTGTTATAGTTTTGGAGAAAAATGTGTTCATTTCATGTATGCGCGAAATGCCTTAAAAATGGCTTTAAAATGGATTTGGAGCATGGAGACGATTATCTCGGGATTGCAAGATAACCAAACAAAACTTTTAGTGGATTTCTACTTATTTTATTAAATATCATCTCCACCAAACAGGACAAGCTTGCATCTGTTATAGTTTTGGAGAAAAATGTGTTCATTTCATGTATGCGCGAAATGCCTTAAAAATGGCTTTAAAATGGATTTGGAGCATGGAGACGATTATCTCGGGATTGCAAGATAACCAAACAAAACTTTTAGTGGATTTCTACTTATTTTATTAAATATCATCTCCACCAAACAGGACAAGCTTGCATGTGTTATAGTTTTGGAGAAAAATGTGTTCATTTCATGTATGCGCAAAATGCCTTTGAAATGGCTTTAAAATGGATTTGGAGCATGGAGACGATTATCTCAGGATGGCAATATAAACAAACGAAACTTTTAGTAGATTTCTACTTATTTTATTAAATATTATCTCCACCAAACAGGACAAGCTTGCATCTGTTATAGTTTTGGAGAAAAATGTGTTCATTTCATGTATGCGCGAAATGCCTTAAAAATGGCTTTAAAATGGATTTGGAGCATGGAGACGATTATCTCGGGATTGCAAGATAACCAAACAAAACTTTTAGTGGATTTCTACTTATTTTATTAAATATCATCTCCACCAAACAGGACAAGCTTGCATCTGTTATAGTTTTGGAGAAAAATGTGTTCATTTCATGTATGCGCGAAATGCCTTAAAAATGGCTTTAAAATGGATTTGGAGCATGGAGACGATTATCTCGGGATTGCAAGATAACCAAACAAAACTTTTAGTGGATTTCTACTTATTTTATTAAATATCATCTCCACCAAACAGGACAAGCTTGCATGTGTTATAGTTTTGGAGAAAAATGTGTTCATTTCATGTATGCGCAAAATGCCTTTGAAATGGCTTTAAAATGGATTTGGAGCATGGAGACGATTATCTCAGGATGGCAATATGAACAAACGAAACTTTTAGTAGATTTCTACTTATTTTATTAAATATTATCTCCACCAAACAGGACAAGCTTGCATCTGTTATAGTTTTGGAGAAAAATGTGTTCATTTCATGTATGCGCGAAATGCCTTAAAAATGGCTTTAAAATGGATTTGGAGCATGGAGACGATTATCACGGGATTGCAAGATAACCAAACAAAACTTTTAGTGGATTTCTACTTATTTTATTAAATATCATCTCCACCAAACAGGACAAGCTTGCATCTGTTATAGTTTTGGAGAAAAATGTGTTCATTTCATGTATGCGCGAAATGCCTTAAAAATGGCTTTAAAATGGATTTGGAGCATGGAGACGATTATCTCGGGATTGCAAGATAACCAAACAAAATTTTTAGTGGATTTCTACTTATTTTATTAAATATCATCTCCACCAAACAGGACAAGCTTGCATCTGTTATAGTTTTGGAGAAAAATGTGTTCATTTCATGTATGCGCGAAATGCCTTAAAAATGGCTTTAAAATGGATTTGGAGCATGGAGACGATTATCTCGGGATTGCAAGATAACCAAACAAAACTTTTAGTGGATTTCTACTTATTTTATTAAATATCATCTCCACCAAACAGGACAAGCTTGCATCTGTTATAGTTTTGGAGAAAAATGTGTTCATTTCATGTATGCGCGAAATGCCTTAAAAATGGCTTTAAAATGGATTTGGAGCATGAAGACGATTATCTCGGGATTGCAAGATAACCAAACAAAACTTTTAGTGGATTTCTACTTACTTTATTAAATATCATCTCCACCAAACAGGACAAGCTTGCATCTGTTATAGTTTTGGAGAAAAATGTGTTCATTTCATGTATGCGCGAAATGCCTTAAAAATGGCTTTAAAATGGATTTGGAGCATGGAGACGATTATCTCGGGATTGCAATATAACCAAACAAAACTTTTAGTGGATTTCTACTTATTTTATTAAATATCATCTCCACCAAACAGGACAAGCTTGCATCTGTTATAGTTTTGGAGAAAAATGTGTTCATTTCATGTATGCGCGAAATGCCTTAAAAATGGCTTTAAAATGGATTTGGAGCATGGAGACGATTATCTCGGGATTGCAAGATAACAAAACAAAACTTTTAGTGGATTTCTACTTATTTTATTAAATATCATCTCCACCAAACAGGACAAGCTTGCATCTGTTATAGTTTTGGAGAAAAATGTGTTCATTTCATGTATGCGCGAAATGCCTTAAAAATGGCTTTAAAATGGATTTGGAGCATGGAGACGATTATCTCGGGATTGCAAGATAACCAAACAAAACTTTTAGTGGATTTCTACTTATTTTATTAAATATCATCTCCACCAAACAGGACAAGCTTGCATCTGTTATAGTTTTGGAGAAAAATGTGTTCATTTCATGTATGCGCGAAATGCCTTAAAAATGGCTTTAAAATGGATTTGGAGCATGGAGACGATTATCTCGGGATTGCAAGATAACCAAACAAAACTTTTAGTGGATTTCTACTTATTTTATTAAATATCATCTCCACCAAACAGGACAAGCTTGCATGTGTTATAGTTTTGGAGAAAAATGTGTTCATTTCATGTATGCGCAAAATGCCTTTGAAATGGCTTTAAAATGGATTTGGAGCATGGAGACGATTATCTCAGGATGGCAATATAAACAAACGAAACTTTTAGTAGATTTCTACTTATTTTATTAAATATTATCTCCACCAAACAGGACAAGCTTGCATCTGTTATAGTTTTGGAGAAAAATGTGTTCATTTCATGTATGCGCGAAATGCCTTAAAAATGGCTTTAAAATGGATTTGGAGCATGGAGACGATTATTTTGGGATTGCAAGATAACCAAACAAAACTTTTAGTGGATTTCTACTTATTTTATTAAATATCATCTCCACCAAACAGGACAAGCTTGCATCTGTTATAGTTTTGGAGAAAAATGTGTTCATTTCATGTATGCGCGAAATGCCTTAAAAATGGCTTTAAAATGGATTTGGAGCATGGAGACGATTATCTCGGGATTGCAAGATAACCAAACAAAACTTTTAGTGGATTTCTACTTATTTTATTAAATATCATCTCCACCAAACAGGACAAGCTTGCATCTGTTATAGTTTTGGAGAAAAATGTGTTCATTTCATGTATGCGCGAAATGCCTTAAAAATGGCTTTAAAATGGATTTGGAGCATGGAGACGATTATCTCGGGATTGCAAGATAACCAAACAAATCTTTTAGTGGATTTCTACTTATTTTATTAAATATCATCTCCACCAAACAGGACAAGCTTGCATGTGTTATAGTTTTGGAGAAAAATGTGTTCATTTCATGTATGCGCAAAATGCCTTTGAAATGGCTTTAAAATGGATTTGGAGCATGGAGACGATTATCTCAGGATGGCAATATAAACAAACGAAACTTTTAGTAGATTTCTACTTATTTTATTAAATATTATCTCCACCAAACAGGACAAGCTTGCATCTGTTATAGTTTTGGAGAAAAATGTGTTCATTTCATGTATGCGCGAAATGCCTTAAAAATGGCTTTAAAATGGATTTGGAGCATGGAGACGATTATCTCGGGATTGCAAGATAACCAAACAAAACTTTTAGTGGATTTCTACTTATTTTATTAAATATCATCTCCACCAAACAGGACAAGCTTGCATCTGTTATAGTTTTGGAGAAAAATGTGTTCATTTCATGTATGCGCGAAATGCCTTAAAAATGGCTTTAAAATGGATTTGGAGCATGGAGACGATTATCTCGGGATTGCAAGATAACCAAACAAAACTTTTAGTGGATTTCTACTTATTTTATTAAATATCATCTCCACCAAACAGGACAAGCTTGCATCTGTTATAGTTTTGGAGAAAAATGTGTTCATTTCATGTATGCGCGAAATGCCTTAAAAATGGCTTTAAAATGGATTTGGAGCATGGAGACGATTATCTCGGGATTGCAAGATAACCAAACAAAACTTTTAGTGGATTTCTACTTATTTTATTAAATATCATCTCCACCAAACAGGACAAGCTTGCATCTGTTATAGTTTTGGAGAAAAATGTGTTCATTTCATGTATGCGCGAAATGCCTTAAAAATGGCTTTAAAATGGATTTGGAGCATGGAGACGATTATCTCGGGATTGCAAGATAACCAAACAAAACTTTTAGTGGATTTCTACTTATTTTATTAAATATCATCTCCACCAAACAGGACAAGCTTGCATCTGTTATAGTTTTGGAGAAAAATGTGTTCATTTCATG
Source organism: Anomaloglossus baeobatrachus (assembly GCF_048569485.1). Classification (NCBI taxonomy): domain Eukaryota; kingdom Metazoa; phylum Chordata; class Amphibia; order Anura; family Aromobatidae; genus Anomaloglossus; species Anomaloglossus baeobatrachus. The sequence goes on along the minus strand of NW_027442470.1, from coordinate 50,195 downwards.
TATGCGCGAAATGCCTTAAAAATGGCTTTAAAATGGATTTGGAGCATGGAGACGATTATCTCGGGATTGCAAGATAACCAAACAAAACTTTTAGTGGATTTCTACTTATTTTATTAAATATCATCTCCACCAAACAGGACAAGCTTGCATCTGTTATAGTTTTGGAGAAAAATGTGTTCATTTCATGTATGCGCGAAATGCCTTAAAAATGGCTTTAAAATGGATTTGGAGCATGGAGACGATTATCTCGGGATTGCAATATAACCAAACAAAACTTTTAGTGGATTTCTACTTATTTTATTAAATATCATCTCCACCAAACAGGACAAGCTTGCATCTGTTATAGTTTTGGAGAAAAATGTGTTCATTTCATGTATGCGCGAAATGCCTTAAAAATGGCTTTAAAATGGATTTGGAGCATGGAGACGATTATCTCGGGATTGCAAGATAACAAAACAAAACTTTTAGTGGATTTCTACTTATTTTATTAAATATCATCTCCACCAAACAGGACAAGCTTGCATCTGTTATAGTTTTGGAGAAAAATGTGTTCATTTCATGTATGCGCGAAATGCCTTAAAAATGGCTTTAAAATGGATTTGGAGCATGGAGACGATTATCTCGGGATTGCAAGATAACCAAACAAAACTTTTAGTGGATTTCTACTTATTTTATTAAATATCATCTCCACCAAACAGGACAAGCTTGCATCTGTTATAGTTTTGGAGAAAAATGTGTTCATTTCATGTATGCGCGAAATGCCTTAAAAATGGCTTTAAAATGGATTTGGAGCATGGAGACGATTATCTCAGGATTGCAAGATAACCAAACAAAACTTTTAGTGGATTTCTACTTATTTTATTAAATATCATCTCCACCAAACAGGACAAGCTTGCATGTGTTATAGTTTTGGAGAAAAATGTGTTCATTTCATGTATGCGCAAAATGCCTTTGAAATGGCTTTAAAATGGATTTGGAGCATGGAGACGATTATCTCAGGATGGCAATATAAACAAACGAAACTTTTAGTAGATTTCTACTTATTTTATTAAATATTATCTCCACCAAACAGGACAAGCTTGCATCTGTTATAGTTTTGGAGAAAAATGTGTTCATTTCATGTATGCGCGAAATGCCTTAAAAATGGCTTTAAAATGGATTTGGAGCATGGAGACGATTATCTCGGGATTGCAAGTTAACCAAACAAAACTTTTAGTGGATTTCTACTTATTTTATTAAATATCATCTCCACCAAACAGGACAAGCTTGCATCTGTTATAGTTTTGGAGAAAAATGTGTTCATTTCATGTATGCGCGAAATGCCTTAAAAATGGCTTTAAAATGGATTTGGAGCATGGAGACGATTATCTCGGGATTGCAAGATAACCAAACAAAACTTTTAGTGGATTTCTACTTATTTTATTAAATATCATCTCCACCAAACAGGACAAGCTTGCATCTGTTATAGTTTTGGAGAAAAATGTGTTCATTTCATGTATGCGCGAAATGCCTTAAAAATGGCTTTAAAATGGATTTGGAGCATGGAGACGATTATCTCGGGATTGCAAGATAACCAAACAAAACTTTTAGTGGATTTCTACTTATTTTATTAAATATCATCTCCACCAAACAGGACAAGCTTGCATGTGTTATAGTTTTGGAGAAAAATGTGTTCATTTCATGTATGCGCAAAATGCCTTTGAAATGGCTTTAAAATGGATTTGGAGCATGGAGACGATTATCTCAGGATGGCAATATAAACAAACGAAACTTTTAGTAGATTTCTACTTATTTTATTAAATATTATCTCCACCAAACAGGACAAGCTTGCATCTGTTATAGTTTTGGAGAAAAATGTGTTCATTTCATGTATGCGCGAAATGCCTTAAAAATGGCTTTAAAATGGATTTGGAGCATGGAGACGATTATTTTGGGATTGCAAGATAACCAAACAAAACTTTTAGTGGATTTCTACTTATTTTATTAAATATCATCTCCACCAAACAGGACAAGCTTGCATCTGTTATAGTTTTGGAGAAAAATGTGTTCATTTCATGTATGCGCGAAATGCCTTAAAAATGGCTTTAAAATGGATTTGGAGCATGGAGACGATTATCTCGGGATTGCAAGATAACCAAACAAAACTTTTAGTGGATTTCTACTTATTTTATTAAATATCATCTCCACCAAACAGGACAAGCTTGCATCTGTTATAGTTTTGGAGAAAAATGTGTTCATTTCATGTATGCGCGAAATGCCTTAAAAATGGCTTTAAAATGGATTTGGAGCATGGAGACGATTATCTCGGGATTGCAAGATAACCAAACAAATCTTTTAGTGGATTTCTACTTATTTTATTAAATATCATCTCCACCAAACAGGACAAGCTTGCATGTGTTATAGTTTTGGAGAAAAATGTGTTCATTTCATGTATGCGCAAAATGCCTTTGAAATGGCTTTAAAATGGATTTGGAGCATGGAGACGATTATCTCAGGATGGCAATATAAACAAACGAAACTTTTAGTAGATTTCTACTTATTTTATTAAATATTATCTCCACCAAACAGGACAAGCTTGCATCTGTTATAGTTTTGGAGAAAAATGTGTTCATTTCATGTATGCGCGAAATGCCTTAAAAATGGCTTTAAAATGGATTTGGAGCATGGAGAGGATTATCTCGGGATTGCAAGATAACCAAACAAAACTTTTAGTGGATTTCTACTTATTTTATTAAATATCATCTCCACCAAACAGGACAAGCTTGCATCTGTTATAGTTTTGGAGAAAAATGTGTTCATTTCATGTATGCGCGAAATGCCTTAAAAATGGCTTTAAAATGGATTTGGAGCATGGAGACGATTATCTCGGGATTGCAAGATAACCAAACAAAACTTTTAGTGGATTTCTACTTATTTTATTAAATATCATCTCCACCAAACAGGACAAGCTTGCATCTGTTATAGTTTTGGAGAAAAATGTGTTCATTTCATGTATGCGCGAAATGCCTTAAAAATGGCTTTAAAATGGATTTGGAGCATGGAGACGATTATCTCGGGATTGCAAGATAACCAAACAAAACTTTTAGTGGATTTCTACTTATTTTATTAAATATCATCTCCACCAAACAGGACAAGCTTGCATCTGTTATAGTTTTGGAGAAAAATGTGTTCATTTCATGTATGCGCGAAATGCCTTAAAAATGGCTTTAAAATGGATTTGGAGCATGGAGACGATTATCTCGGGATTGCAAGATAACCAAACAAAACTTTTAGTGGATTTCTACTTATTTTATTAAATATCATCTCCACCAAACAGGACAAGCTTGCATCTGTTATAGTTTTGGAGAAAAATGTGTTCATTTCATGTATGCGCGAAATGCCTTAAAAATGGCTTTAAAATGGATTTGGAGCATGGAGACGATTATCTCGGGATTGCAAGATAACCAAACAAAACTTTTAGTGGATTTCTACTTATTTTATTAAATATCATCTCCACCAAACAGGACAAGCTTGCATCTGTTATAGTTTTGGAGAAAAATGTGTTCATTTCATGTATGCGCGAAATGCCTTAAAAATGGCTTTAAAATGGATTTGGAGCATGGAGACGATTATCTCGGGATTGCAATATAACCAAACAAAACTTTTAGTGGATTTCTACTTATTTTATTAAATATCATCTCCACCAAACAGGACAAGCTTGCATCTGTTATAGTTTTGGAGAAAAATGTGTTCATTTCATGTATGCGCGAAATGCCTTAAAAATGGCTTTAAAATGGATTTGGAGCATGGAGACGATTATCTCGGGATTGCAAGATAACAAAACAAAACTTTTAGTGGATTTCTACTTATTTTATTAAATATCATCTCCACCAAACAGGACAAGCTTGCATCTGTTATAGTTTTGGAGAAAAATGTGTTCATTTCATGTATGCGCGAAATGCCTTAAAAATGGCTTTAAAATGGATTTGGAGCATGGAGACGATTATCTCGGGATTGCAAGATAACCAAACAAAACTTTTAGTGGATTTCTACTTATTTTATTAAATATCATCTCCACCAAACAGGACAAGCTTGCATCTGTTATAGTTTTGGAGAAAAATGTGTTCATTTCATGTATGCGCGAAATGCCTTAAAAATGGCTTTAAAATGGATTTGGAGCATGGAGACGATTATCTCGGGATTGCAAGATAACCAAACAAAACTTTTAGTGGATTTCTACTTATTTTATTAAATATCATCTCCACCAAACAGGACAAGCTTGCATGTGTTATAGTTTTGGAGAAAAATGTGTTCATTTCATGTATGCGCAAAATGCCTTTGAAATGGCTTTAAAATGGATTTGGAGCATGGAGACGATTATCTCAGGATGGCAATATAAACAAACGAAACTTTTAGTAGATTTCTACTTATTTTATTAAATATTATCTCCACCAAACAGTACAAGCTTGCATCTGTTATAGTTTTGGAGAAAAATGTGTTCATTTCATGTATGCGCGAAATGCCTTAAAAATGGCTTTAAAATGGATTTGGAGCATGGAGACGATTATCTCGGGATTGCAAGATAACCAAACAAAACTTTTAGTGGATTTCTACTTATTTTATTAAATATCATCTCCACCAAACAGGACAAGCTTGCATCTGTTATAGTTTTGGAGAAAAATGTGTTCATTTCATGTATGCGCGAAATGCCTTAAAAATGGCTTTAAAATGGATTTGGAGCATGGAGACGATTATCTCGGGATTGCAAGATAACCAAACAAAACTTTTAGTGGATTTCTACTTATTTTATTAAATATCATCTCCACCAAACAGGACAAGCTTGCATCTGTTATAGTTTTGGAGAAAAATGTGTTCATTTCATGTATGCGCGAAATGCCTTAAAAATGGCTTTAAAATGGATTTGGAGCATGGAGACGATTATCTCGGGATTGCAAGATAACCAAACAAATCTTTTAGTGGATTTCTACTTATTTTATTAAATATCATCTCCACCAAACAGGACAAGCTTGCATGTGTTATAGTTTTGGAGAAAAATGTGTTCATTTCATGTATGCGCAAAATGCCTTTGAAATGGCTTTAAAATGGATTTGGAGCATGGAGACGATTATCTCAGGATGGCAATATAAACAAAAGAAACTTTTAGTAGATTTCTACTTATTTTATTAAATATTATCTCCACCAAACAGGACAAGCTTGCATCTGTTATAGTTTTGGAGAAAAATGTGTTCATTTCATGTATGCGCGAAATGCCTTAAAAATGGCTTTAAAATGGATTTGGAGCATGGAGACGATTATCTCGGGATTGCAAGATAACCAAACAAAACTTTTAGTGGATTTCTACTTATTTTATTAAATATCATCTCCACCAAACAGGACAAGCTTGCATCTGTTATAGTTTTGGAGAAAAATGTGTTCATTTCATGTATGCGCGAAATGCCTTAAAAATGGCTTTAAAATGGATTTGGAGCATGGAGACGATTATCTCGGGATTGCAAGATAACCAAACAAAACTTTTAGTGGATTTCTACTTATTTTATTAAATATCATCTCCACCAAACAGGACAAGCTTGCATCTGTTATAGTTTTGGAGAAAAATGTGTTCATTTCATGTATGCGCGAAATGCCTTAAAAATGGCTTTAAAATGGATTTGGAGCATGGAGACGATTATCTCGGGATTGCAAGATAACCAAACAAAACTTTTAGTGGATTTCTACTTATTTTATTAAATATCATCTCCACCAAACAGGACAAGCTTGCATGTGTTATAGTTTTGGAGAAAAATGTGTTCATTTCATGTATGCGCAAAATGCCTTTGAAATGGCTTTAAAATGGATTTGGAGCATGGAGACGATTATCTCAGGATGGCAATATAAACAAACGAAACTTTTAGTAGATTTCTACTTATTTTATTAAATATTATCTCCACCAAACAGGACAAGCTTGCATCTGTTATAGTTTTGGAGAAAAATGTGTTCATTTCATGTATGCGCGAAATGCCTTAAAAATGGCTTTAAAATGGATTTGGAGCATGGAGACGATTATCTCGGGATTGCAAGATAACCAAACAAAACTTTTAGTGGATTTCTACTTATTTTATTAAATATCATCTCCACCAAACAGGACAAGCTTGCATCTGTTATAGTTTTGGAGAAAAATGTGTTCATTTCATGTATGCGCGAAATGCCTTAAAAATGGCTTTAAAATGGATTTGGAGCATGGAGACGATTATCTCGGGATTGCAAGATAACCAAACAAAACTTTTAGTGGATTTCTACTTATTTTATTAAATATCATCTCCACCAAACAGGACAAGCTTGCATCTGTTATAGTTTTGGAGAAAAATGTGTTCATTTCATGTATGCGCGAAATGCCTTAAAAATGGCTTTAAAATGGATTTGGAGCATGGAGACGATTATCTCGGGATTGCAAGATAACCAAACAAATCTTTTAGTGGATTTCTACTTATTTTATTAAATATCATCTCCACCAAACAGGACAAGCTTGCATGTGTTATAGTTTTGGAGAAAAATGTGTTCATTTCATGTATGCGCAAAATGCCTTTGAAATGGCTTTAAAATGGATTTGGAGCATGGAGACGATTATCTCAGGATGGCAATATAAACAAACGAAACTTTTAGTAGATTTCTACTTATTTTATTAAATATTATCTCCACCAAACAGGACAAGCTTGCATCTGTTATAGTTTTGGAGAAAAATGTGTTCATTTCATGTATGCGCGAAATGCCTTAAAAATGGCTTTAAAATGGATTTGGAGCATGGAGACGATTATCTCGGGATTGCAAGATAACCAAACAAAACTTTTAGTGGATTTCTACTTATTTTATTAAATATCATCTCCACCAAACAGGACAAGCTTGCATCTGTTATAGTTTTGGAGAAAAATGTGTTCATTTCATGTATGCGCGAAATGCCTTAAAAATGGCTTTAAAATGGATTTGGAGCATGGAGACGATTATCTCGGGATTGCAAGATAACCAAACAAAACTTTTAGTGGATTTCTACTTATTTTATTAAATATCATCTCCACCAAACAGGACAAGCTTGCATCTGTTATAGTTTTGGAGAAAAATGTGTTCATTTCATGTATGCGCGAAATGCCTTAAAAATGGCTTTAAAATGGATTTGGAGCATGGAGACGATTATCTCGGGATTGCAAGATAACCAAACAAAACTTTTAGTGGATTTCTACTTATTTTATTAAATATCATCTCCACCAAACAGGACAAGCTTGCATCTGTTATAGTTTTGGAGAAAAATGTGTTCATTTCATGTATGCGCGAAATGCCTTAAAAATGGCTTTAAAATGGATTTGGAGCATGGAGACGATTATCTCGGGATTGCAAGATAACCAAACAAAACTTTTAGTGGATTTCTACTTATTTTATTAAATATCATCTCCACCAAACAGGACAAGCTTGCATCTGTTATAGTTTTGGAGAAAAATGTGTTCATTTCATGTATGCGCGAAATGCCTTAAAAATGGCTTTAAAATGGATTTGGAGCATGGAGATGATTATCTCGGGATTGCAATATAACCAAACAAAACTTTTAGTGGATTTCTACTTATTTTATTAAATATCATCTCCACCAAACAGGACAAGCTTGCATCTGTTATAGTTTTGGAGAAAAATGTGTTCATTTCATGTATGCGCGAAATGCCTTAAAAATGGCTTTAAAATGGATTTGGAGCATGGAGACGATTATCTCGGGATTGCAAGATAACCAAACAAAACTTTTAGTGGATTTCTACTTATTTTATTAAATATCATCTCCACCAAACAGGACAAGCTTGCATCTGTTATAGTTTTGGAGAAAAATGTGTTCATTTCATGTATGCGCGAAATGCCTTAAAAATGGCTTTAAAATGGATTTGGAGCATGGAGACGATTATCTCGGGATTGCAAGATAACCAAACAAAACTTTTAGTGGATTTCTACTTATTTTATTAAATATCATCTCCACCAAACAGGACAAGCTTGCATCTGTTATAGTTTTGGAGAAAAATGTGTTCATTTCATGTATGCGCGAAATGCCTTAAAAATGGCTTTAAAATGGATTTGGAGCATGGAGACGATTATCTCGGGATTGCAAGATAACCAAACAAAACTTTTAGTGGATTTCTACTTATTTTATTAAATATCATCTCCACCAAACAGGACAAGCTTGCATGTGTTATAGTTTTGGAGAAAAATGTGTTCATTTCATGTATGCGCAAAATGCCTTTGAAATGGCTTTAAAATGGATTTGGAGCATGGAGACGATTATCTCGGGATTGCAAGATAACCAAACAAAACTTTTAGTGGATTTCTACTTATTTTATTAAATATCATCTCCACCAAACAGGACAAGCTTGCATCTGTTATAGTTTTGGAGAAAAATGTGTTCATTTCATGTATGCGCGAAATGCCTTAAAAATGACTATAAAATGGATTTGGAGCATGGAGACGATTATCTCGGGATTGCAAGATAACCAAACAAAACTTTTAGTGGATTTCTACTTATTTTATTAAATATCATCTCCACCAAACAGGACAAGCTTGCATCTGTTATAGTTTTGGAGAAAAATGTGTTCATTTCATGTATGCGCGAAATGCCTTAAAAATGGCTTTAAAATGGATTTGGAGCATGGAGACGATTATCTCGGGATTGCAAGATAACCAAACAAAACTTTTAGTGGATTTCTACTTATTTTATTAAATATCATCTCCACCAAACAGGACAAGCTTGCATCTGTTATAGTTTTGGAGAAAAATGTGTTCATTTCATGTATGCGCGAAATGCCTTAAAAATGGCTTTAAAATGGATTTGGAGCATGGAGACGATTATCTCGGGATTGCAAGATAACCAAACAAAACTTTTAGTTGATTTCTACTTATTTTATTAAATATCATCTCCACCAAACAGGACAAGCTTGCATGTGTTATAGTTTTGGAGAAAAATGTGTTCATTTCATGTATGCGCAAAATGCCTTTGAAATGGCTTTAAAATGGATTTGGAGCATGGAGACGATTATCTCAGGATGGCAATATAAACAAACGAAACTTTTAGTAGATTTCTACTTATTTTATTAAATATTATCTCCACCAAACAGGACAAGCTTGCATCTGTTATAGTTTTGGAGAAAAATGTGTTCATTTCATGTATGCGCGAAATGCCTTAAAAATGGCTTTAAAATGGATTTGGAGCATGGAGACGATTATCTCGGGATTGCAAGATAACCAAACAAAACTTTTAGTGGATTTCTACTTATTTTATTAAATATCATCTCCACCAAACAGGACAAGCTTGCATCTGTTATAGTTTTGGAGAAAAATGTGTTCATTTCATGTATGCGCGAAATGCCTTAAAAATGGCTTTAAAATGGATTTGGAGCATGGAGACGATTATCTCGGGATTGCAAGATAACCAAACAAAACTTTTAGTGGATTTCTACTTATTTTATTAAATATCATCTCCACCAAACAGGACAAGCTTGCATGTGTTATAGTTTTGGAGAAAAATGTGTTCATTTCATGTATGCGCAAAATGCCTTTGAAATGGCTTTAAAATGGATTTGGAGCATGGAGACGATTATCTCGGGATTGCAAGATAACCAAACAAAACTTTTAGTGGATTTCTACTTATTTTATTAAATATCATCTCCACCAAACAGGACAAGCTTGCATCTGTTATAGTTTTGGAGAAAAATGTGTTCATTTCATGTATGCGCGAAATGCCTTAAAAATGGCTTTAAAATGGATTTGGAGCATGGAGACGATTATCTCGGGATTGCAAGATAACCAAACAAAACTTTTAGTGGATTTCTACTTATTTTATTAAATATCATCTCCACCAAACAGGACAAGCTTGCATGTGTTATAGTTTTGGAGAAAAATGTGTTCATTTCATGTATTCGCAAAATGCCTTTGAAATGGCTTTAAAATGGATTTGGAGCATGGAGACGATTATCTCAGGATGGCAATATAAACAAACGAAACTTTTAGTAGATTTCTACTTATTTTATTAAATATTATCTCCACCAAACAGGACAAGCTTGCATCTGTTATAGTTTTGGAGAAAAATGTGTTCATTTCATGTATGCGCGAAATGCCTTAAAAATGGCTTTAAAATGGATTTGGAGCATGGAGACGATTATCTCGGGATTGCAAGATAACCAAACAAAACTTTTAGTGGATTTCTACTTATTTTATTAAATATCATCTCCACCAAACAGGACAAGCTTGCATCTGTTATAGTTTTGGAGAAAAATGTGTTCATTTCATGTATGCGCGAAATGCCTTAAAAATGGCTTTAAAATGGATTTGGAGCATGGAGACGATTATCTCGGGATTGCAAGATAACCAAACAAAACTTTTAGTGGATTTCTACTTATTTTATTAAATATCATCTCCACCAAACAGGACAAGCTTGCATGTGTTATAGTTTTGGAGAAAAATGTGTTCATTTCATGTATGCGCAAAATGCCTTTGAAATGGCTTTAAAATGGATTTGGAGCATGGAGACGATTATCTCAGGATGGCAATATAAACAAACGAAACTTTTAGTAGATTTCTACTTATTTTATTAAAAATTATCTCCACCAAACAGGACAAGCTTGCATCTGTTATAGTTTTTGAGAAAAATGTGTTCATTTCATGTATGCGCGAAATGCCTTAAAAATGGCTTTAAAATGGATTTGGAGCATGGAGACGATTATCTCGGGATTGCAAGATAACCAAACAAAACTTTTAGTGGATTTCTACTTATTTTATTAAATATCATCTCCACCAAACAGGACAAGCTTGCATCTGTTATAGTTTTGGAGAAAAATGTGTTCATTTCATGTATGCGCGAAATGCCTTAAAAATAGTTTTAAAATGGATTTGGAGCATGGAGACGATTATCTCGGGATTGCAAGATAACCAAACAAAACTTTTAGTGGATTTCTACTTATTTTATTAAATATCATCTCCACCAAACAGGACAAGCTTGCATGTGTTATAGTTTTGGAGAAAAATGTGTTCATTTCATGTATGCGCAAAATGCCTTTGAAATGGCTTTAAAATGGATTTGGAGCATGGAGACGATTATCTCAGGATGGCAATATAAACAAACGAAACTTTTAGTAGATTTCTACTTATTTTATTAAATATTATCTCCACCAAACAGGACAAGCTTGCATCTGTTATAGTTTTGGAGAAAAATGTGTTCATTTCATGTATGCGCGAAATGCCTTAAAAATGGCTTTAAAATGGATTTGGAGCATGGAGACGATTATCTCGGGATTGCAAGATAACCAAACAAAACTTTTAGTGGATTTCTACTTATTTTATTAAATATCATCTCCACCAAACAGGACAAGCTTGCATCTGTTATAGTTTTGGAGAAAAATGTGTTCATTTCATGTATGCGCGAAATGCCTTAAAAATGGCTTTAAAATGGATTTGGAGCATGGAGACGATTATCTCGGGATTGCAAGATAACCAAACAAAACTTTTAGTGGATTTCTACTTATTTTATTAAATATCATCTCCACCAAACAGGACAAGCTTGCATGTGTTATAGTTTTGGAGAAATATGTGTTCATTTCATGTATGCGCAAAATGAATTTGAAATGGCTTTAAAATGGATTTGGAGCATGGAGACGATTATCTCAGGATGGCAATATAAACAAACGAAACTTTTAGTAGATTTCTACTTATTTTATTAAATATTATCTCCACCAAACAGGACAAGCTTGCATCTGTTATAGTTTTGGAGAAAAATGTGTTCATTTCATGTATGCGCGAAATGCCTTAAAAATGGCTTTAAAATGGATTTGGAGCATGGAGACGATTATCTCGGGATTGCAAGATAACCAAACAAAACTTTTAGTGGATTTCTACTTATTTTATTAAATATCATCTCCACCAAACAGGACAAGCTTGCATCTGTTATAGTTTTGGAGAAAAATGTGTTCATTTCATGTATGCGCGAAATGCCTTACAAATGGCTTTAAAATGGATTTGGAGCATGGAGACGATTATCTCGTGATTGCAAGATAACCAAACAAAACTTTTAGTGGATTTCTACTTATTTTATTAAATATCATCTCCACCAAACAGGACAAGCTTGCATCTGTTATAGTTTTGGAGAAAAATGTGTTCATTTCATGTATGCGCGAAGTGCCTTAAAAATGGCTTTAAAATAGATTTGGAGCATGGAGACGATTATCTCGGGATTGCAAGATAACCAAACAAAACTTTTAGTGGATTTCTACTTATTTTATTAAATATCATCTCCACCAAACAGGACAAGCTTGCATCTGTTATAGTTTTGGAGAAAAATGTGTTCATTTCATGTATGCGCGAAATGCCTTAAAAATGGCTTTAAAATGGATTTGGAGCATGGAGACGATTATCTCGGGATTGCAATATAACCAAACAAAACTTTTAGTGGATTTCTACTTATTTTATTAAATATCATCTCCACCAAACAGGACAAGCTTGCATCTGTTATAGTTTTGGAGAAAAATGTGTTCATTTCATGTATGCGCGAAATGCCTTAAAAATGGCTTTAAAATGGATTTGGAGCATGGAGACGATTATCTCGGGATTGCAAGATAACCAAACAAAACTTTTAGTGGATTTCTACTTATTTTATTAAATATCATCTCCACCAAACAGGACAAGCTTGCATCTGTTATAGTTTTGGAGAAAAATGTGTTCATTTCATGTATGCGCGAAATGCCTTAAAAATGGCTTTAAAATGGATTTGGAGCATGGAGACGATTATCTCGGGATTGCATGATAACCAAACAAAACTTTTAGTGGATTTCTACTTATTTTATTAAATATCATCTCCACCAAACAGGACAAGCTTGCAGGTGTTATAGTTTTGGAGAAAAATGTGTTCATTTCATGTATGCGCAAAATGCCTTTGAAATGGCTTTAAAATGGATTTGGAGCATGGAGACGATTATCTCGGGATTGCAAGATAACCAAACAAAACTTTTAGTGGATTTCTACTTATTTTATTAAATATCATCTCCACCAAACAGGACAAGCTTGCATCTGTTATAGTTTTGGAGAAAAATGTGTTCATTTCATGTATGCGCGAAATGCCTTAAAAATGGCTTTAAAATAAATTTGGAGCATGGAGACGATTATCTCGGGATTGCAAGATAACCAAACAAAACTTTTAGTGGATTTCTACTTATTTTATTAAATATCATCTCCACCAAACAGGACAAGCTTGCATCTGTTATAGTTTTGGAGAAAAATGTGTTCATTTCATGTATGCGCGAAATGCCTTAAAAATGGCTTTAAAATGGATTTGGAGCATGGAGACGATTATCTCGGGATTGCAAGATAACCAAACAAAACTTTTAGTGGATTTCTACTTATTTTATTAAATATCATCTCCACCAAACAGGACAAGCTTGCATCTGTTATAGTTTTGGAGAAAAATGTGTTCATTTCATGTATGCGCGAAATGCCTTAAAAATGGCTTTAAAATGGATTTGGAGCATGGAGACGATTATCTCGGGATTGCAAGATAACCAAACAAAACTTTTAGTGGATTTCTACTTATTTTATTAAATATCATCTCCACCAAACAGGACAAGCTTGCATGTGTTATAGTTTTGGAGAAAAATGTGTTCATTTCATGTATGCGCAAAATGCCTTTGAAATGGCTTTAAAATGGATTTGGAGCATGGAGACGATTATCTCAGGATGGCAATATAAACAAACGAAACTTTTAGTAGATTTCTACTTATTTTATTAAATATTATCTCCACCAAACAGGACAAGCTTGCATCTGTTATAGTTTTGGAGAAAAATGTGTTCATTTCATGTATGCGCGAAATGCCTTAAAAATGGCTTTAAAATGGATTTGGAGCATGGAGACGATTATCTCGGGATTGCAAGATAACCAAACAAAACTTTTAGTGGATTTCTACTTATTTTATTAAATATCATCTCCACCAAACAGGACAAGCTTGCATCTGTTATAGTTTTGGAGAAAAATGTGTTCATTTCATGTATGCGCGAAATGCCTTAAAAATGGCTTTAAAATGGATTTGGAGCATGGAGACGATTATCTCGGGATTGCAAGATAACCAAACAAAACTTTTAGTGGATTTCTACTTATTTTATTAAATATCATCTCCACCAAACAGGACAAGCTTGCATCTGTTATAGTTTTGGAGAAAAATGTGTTCATTTCATGTATGCGCGAAATGCCTTAAAAATGGCTTTAAAATGGATTTGGAGCATGGAGACGATTATCTCGGGATTGCAAGATAACCAAACAAAACTTTTAGTGGATTTCTACTTATTTTATTAAATATCATCTCCACCAAACAGGACAAGCTTGCATGTGTTATAGTTTTGGAGAAAAATGTGTTCATTTCATGTATGCGCAAAATGCCTTTGAAATGGCTTTAAAATGGATTTGGAGCATGGAGACGATTATCTAAGGATGGCAATATAACCAAACGAAACTTTTAGTAGATTTCTACTTATTTTATTAAATATTATCTCCACCAAACAGGACAAGCTTGCATCTGTTATAGTTTTGGAGAAAAATGTGTTCATTTCATGTATGCGCGAAATGCCTTAAAAATGGCTTTAAAATGGATTTGGAGCATGGAGACGATTATCTCGGGATTGCAAGATAACCAAACAAAACTTTTAGTGGATTTCTACTTATTTTATTAAATATCATCTCCACCAAACAGGACAAGCTTGCATCTGTTATAGTTTTGGAGAAAAATGTGTTCATTTCATGTATGCGCGAAATGCCTTAAAAATGGCTTTAAAATGGATTTGGAGCATGGAGACGATTATCTCGGGATTGCAAGATAACCAAACAAAACTTTTAGTGGATTTCTACTTATTTTATTAAATATCATCTCCACCAAACAGGACAAGCTTGCATCTGTTATAGTTTTGGAGAAAAATGTGTTCATTTCATGTATGCGCGAAATGCCTTAAAAATGGCTTTAAAATGGATTTGGAGCATGGAGACGATTATCTCGGGATTGCAAGATAACCAAACAAAACTTTTAGTGGATTTCTACTTATTTTATTAAATATCATCTCCACCAAACAGGACAAGCTTGCATCTGTTATAGTTTTGGAGAAAAATGTGTTCATTTCATGTATGCGCGAAATGCCTTAAAAATGGCTTTAAAATGGATTTGGAGCATGGAGACGATTATCTCGGGATTGCAATATAACCAAACAAAACTTTTAGTGGATTTCTACTTATTTTATTAAATATCATCTCCACCAAACAGGACAAGCTTGCATCTGTTATAGTTTTGGAGAAAAATGTGTTCATTTCATGTATGCGCGAAATGCCTTAAAAATGGCTTTAAAATGGATTTGGAGCATGGAGACGATTATCTCGGGATTGCAAGATAACCAAACAAAACTTTTAGTGGATTTCTACTTATTTTATTAAATATCATCTCCACCAAACAGGACAAGCTTGCATCTGTTATAGTTTTGGAGAAAAATGTGTTCATTTCATGTATGCGCGAAATGCCTTAAAAATGGCTTTAAAATGGATTTGGAGCATGGAGACGATTATCTCGGGATTGCAAGATAACCAAACAAAACTTTTAGTGGATTTCTACTTTTTTTATTAAATATCATCTCCACCAAACAGGACAAGCTTGCATCTGTTATAGTTTTGGAGAAAAATGTGTTCATTTCATGTATGCGCGAAATGCCTTAAAAATGGCTTTAAAATGGATTTGGAGCATGGAGACGATTATCTCGGGATTGCAAGATAACCAAACAAAACTTTTAGTGGATTTCTACTTATTTTATTAAATATCATCTCCACCAAACAGGACAAGCTTGCATGTGTTATAGTTTTGGAGAAAAATGTGTTCATTTCATGTATGCGCAAAATGCCTTTGAAATGGCTTTAAAATGGATTTGGAGCATGGAGACGATTATCTCGGGATTGCAAGATAACCAAACAAAACTTTTAGTGGATTTCTACTTATTTTATTAAATAACATCTCCACCAAACAGGACAAGCTTGCATCTGTTATAGTTTTGGAGAAAAATGTGTTCATTTCATGTATGCGCGAAATGCATTAAAAATGACTATAAAATGGATTTGGAGCATGGAGACGATTATCTCGGGATTGCAAGATAACCAAACAATACTTTTAGTGGATTTCTACTTATTTTATTAAATATCATCTCCACCAAACAAGACAAGCTTGCATCTGTTATAGTTTTGGAGAAAAATGTGTTCATTTCATGTATGCGCGAAATGCCTTAAAAATGGCTTTAAAATGGATTTGGAGCATGGAGACGATTATCTCGGGATTGCAAGATAACCAAACAAAACTTTTAGTGGATTTCTACTTATTTTATTAAATATCATCTCCACCAAACAGGACAAGCTTGCATCTGTTATAGTTTTGGAGAAAAATGTGTTCATTTCATGTATGCGCGAAATGCCTTAAAAATGGCTTTAAAATGGATTTGGAGCATGGAGACGATTATCTCGGGATTGCAAGATAACCAAACAAAACTTTTAGTGGATTTCTACTTATTTTATTAAATATCATCTCCACCAAACAGGACAAGCTTGCATGTGTTATAGTTTTGGAGAAAAATGTGTTCATTTCATGTATGCGCAAAATGCCTTTGAAATGGCTTTAAAATGGATTTGGAGCATGGAGACGATTATCTCAGGATGGCAATATAAACAAACGAAACTTTTAGTAGATTTCTACTTATTTTATTAAATATTATCTCCACCAAACAGGACAAGCTTGCATCTGTTATAGTTTTGGAGAAAAATGTGTTCATTTCATGTATGCGCGAAATGCCTTAAAAATGGCTTTAAAATGGATTTGGAGCATGGAGACGATTATCTCGGGATTGCAAGATAACCAAACAAAACTTTTAGTGGATTTCTACTTATTTTATTAAATATCATCTCCACCAAACAGGACAAGCTTGCATCTGTTATAGTTTTGGAGAAAAATGTGTTCATTTCATGTATGCGCGAAATGCCTTAAAAATGGCTTTAAAATGGATTTGGAGCATGGAGACGATTATCTCGGGATTGCAAGATAACCAAACAAAACTTTTAGTGGATTTCTACTTATTTTATTAAATATCATCTCCACCAAACAGGACAAGCTTGCATGTGTTATAGTTTTGGAGAAAAATGTGTTCATTTCATGTATGCGCAAAATGCCTTTGAAATGGCTTTAAAATGGATTTGGAGCATGGAGACGATTATCTCGGGATTGCAAGATAACCAAACAAAACTTTTAGTGGATTTCTACTTATTTTATTAAATATCATCTCCACCAAACAGGACAAGCTTGCATCTGTTATAGTTTTGGAGAAAAATGTGTTCATTTCATGTATGCGCGAAATGCCTTAAAAATGACTATAAAATGGATTTGGAGCATGGAGACGATTATCTCGGGATTGCAAGATAACCAAACAAAACTTTTAGTGGATTTCTACTTATTTTATTAAATATCATCTCCACCAAACAGGACAAGCTTGCATCTGTTATAGTTTTGGAGAAAAATGTGTTCATTTCATGTATGCGCGAAATGCCTTAAAAATGGCTTTAAAATGGATTTGGAGCATGGAGACGATTATCTCGGGATTGCAAGATAACCAAACAAAACTTTTAGTGGATTTCTACTTATTTTATTAAATATCATCTCCACCAAACAGGACAAGCTTGCATCTGTTATAGTTTTGGAGAAAAATGTGTTCATTTCATGTATGCGCGAAATGCCTTAAAAATGGCTTTAAAATGGATTTGGAGCATGGAGACGATTATCTCGGGATTGCAAGATAACCAAACAAAACTTTTAGTGGATTTCTACTTATTTTATTAAATATCATCTCCACCAAACAGGACAAGCTTGCATGTGTTATAGTTTTGGAGAAAAATGTGTTCATTTCATGTATGCGCGAAATGCCTTAAAAATGGCTTTAAAATGGATTTGGAGCATGGAGACGATTATCTCGGGATTGCAAGATAACCAAACAAAACTTTTAGTGGATTTCTACTTATTTTATTAAATATCATCTCCACCAAACAGGACAAGCTTGCATCTGTTGTAGTTTTGGAGAAAAATGTGTTCATTTCATGTATGCGCGAAATGCCTTAAAAATGGCTTTAAAATGGATTTGGAGCATGGAGACGATTATCTCGGGATTGCAAGATAACCAAACAAAACTTTTAGTGGATTTCTACTTATTTTATTAAATATCATCTCCACCAAACAGGACAAGCTTGCATCTGTTATAGTTTTGGAGAAAAATGTGTTCATTTCATGTATGCGCGAAATGCCTTAAAAATGACTATAAAATGGATTTGGAGCATGGAGACGATTATCTCGGGATTGCAAGATAACCAAACAAAACTTTTAGTGGATTTCTACTTATTTTATTAAATATCATCTCCACCAAACAGGACAAGCTTGCATCTGTTATAGTTTTGGAGAAAAATGTGTTCATTTCATGTATGCGCGAAATGCCTTAAAAATGGCTTTAAAATGGATTTGGAGCATGGAGACGATTATCTCGGGATTGCAAGATAACCAAACAAAACTTTTAGTGGATTTCTACTTATTTTATTAAATATCATCTCCACCAAACAGGACAAGCTTGCATGTGTTATAGTTTTGGAGAAAAATGTGTTCATTTCATGTATGCGCAAAATGCCTTTGAAATGGCTTTAAAATGGATTTGGAGCATGGAGACGATTATCTCAGGATGGCAATATAAACAAACGAAACTTTTAGTAGATTTCTACTTATTTTATTAAATATTATCTCCACCAAACAGGACAAGCTTGCATCTGTTATAGTTTTGGAGAAAAATGTGTTCATTTCATGTATGCGCGAAATGCCTTAAAAATGGCTTTAAAATGGATTTGGAGCATGGAGACGATTATCTCGGGATTGCAAGATAACCAAACAAAACTTTTAGTGGATTTCTACTTATTTTATTAAATATCATCTCCACCAAACAGGACAAGCTTGCATGTGTTATAGTTTTGGAGAAAAATGTGTTCATTTCATGTATGCGCAAAATGCCTTTGAAATGGCTTTAAAATGGATTTGGAGCATGGAGACGATTATCTCGGGATTGCAAGATAACCAAACAAAACTTTTAGTGGATTTCTACTTATTTTATTAAATATCATCTCCACCAAACAGGACAAGCTTGCATCTGTTATAGTTTTGGAGAAAAATGTGTTCATTTCATGTATGCGCGAAATGCCTTAAAAATGACTATAAAATGGATTTGGAGCATGGAGACGATTATCTCGGGATTGCAAGATAACCAAACAAAACTTTTAGTGGATTTTTACTTATTTTATTAAATATCATCTCCACCAAACAGGACAAGCTTGCATCTGTTATAGTTTTGGAGAAAAATGTGTTCATTTCATGTATGCGCGAAATGCCTTAAAAATGGCTTTAAAATGGATTTGGAGCATGGAGACGATTATCTCGGGATTGCAAGATAACCAAACAAAACTTTTAGTGGATTTCTACTTATTTTATTAAATATCATCTCCACCAAACAGGACAAGCTTGCATCTGTTATAGTTTTGGAGAAAAATGTGTTCATTTCATGTATGCGCGAAATGCCTTAAAAATGGCTTTAAAATGGATTTGGAGCATGGAGACGATTATCTCGGGATTGCAAGATAACCAAACAAAACTTTTAGTGGATTTCTACTTATTTTATTAAATATCATCTCCACCAAACAGGACAAGCTTGCATGTGTTATAGTTTTGGAGAAAAATGTGTTCATTTCATGTATGCGCGAAATGCCTTAAAAATGGCTTTAAAATGGATTTGGAGCATGGAGACGATTATCTCGGGATTGCAAGATAACCAAACAAAACTTTTAGTGGATTTCTACTTATTTTATTAAATATCATCTCCACCAAACAGGACAAGCTTGCATCTGTTATAGTTTTGGAGAAAAATGTGTTCATTTCATGTATGCGCGAAATGCCTTAAAAATGGCTTTAAAATGGATTTGGAGCATGGAGACGATTATCTCGGGATTGCAAGATAACCAAACAAAACTTTTAGTGGATTTCTACTTATTTTATTAAATATCATCTCCACCAAACAGGACAAGCTTGCATCTGTTATAGTTTTGGAGAAAAATGTGTTCATTTCATGTATGCGCGAAATGCCTTAAAAATGACTATAAAATGGATTTGGAGCATGGAGACGATTATCTCGGGATTGCAAGATAACCAAACAAAACTTTTAGTGGATTTCTACTTATTTTATTAAATATCATCTCCACCAAACAGGACAAGCTTGCATCTGTTATAGTTTTGGAGAAAAATGTGTTCATTTCATGTATGCGCGAAATGCCTTAAAAATGGCTTTAAAATGGATTTGGAGCATGGAGACGATTATCTCGGGATTGCAAGATAACCAAACAAAACTTTTAGTGGATTTCTACTTATTTTATTAAATATCATCTCCACCAAACAGGACAAGCTTGCATCTGTTATAGTTTTGGAGAAAAATGTGTTCATTTCATGTATGCGCGAAATGCCTTAAAAATGGCTTTAAAATGGATTTGGAGCATGGAGACGATTATCTCGGGATTGCAAGATAACCAAACAAAACTTTTAGTGGATTTCTACTTATTTTATTAAATATCATCTCCACCAAACAGGACAAGCTTGCATGTGTTATAGTTTTGGAGAAAAATGTGTTCATTTCATGTATGCGCAAAATGCCTTTGAAATGGCTTTAAAATGGATTTGGAGCATGGAGACGATTATCTCAGGATGGCAATATAAACAAACGAAACTTTTAGTAGATTTCTACGTATTTTATTAAATATTATCTCCACCAAACAGGACAAGCTTGCATCTGTTATAGTTTTGGAGAAAAATGTGTTCATTTCATGTATGCGCGAAATGCCTTAAAAATGGCTTTAAAATGGATTTGGAGCATGGAGACGATTATCTCGGGATTGCAAGATAACCAAACAAAACTTTTAGTGGATTTCTACTTATTTTATTAAATATCATCTCCACCAAACAGGACAAGCTTGCATGTGTTATAGTTTTGGAGAAAAATGTGTTCATTTCATGTATGCGCAAAATGCCTTTGAAATGGCTTTAAAATGGATTTGGAGCATGGAGACGATTATCTCGGGATTGCAAGATAACCAAACAAAACTTTTAGTGGATTTCTACTTATTTTATTAAATATCATCTCCACCAAACAGGACAAGCTTGCATCTGTTATAGTTTTGGAGAAAAATGTGTTCATTTCATGTATGCGCGAAATGCCTTAAAAATGACTATAAAATGGATTTGGAGCATGGAGACGATTATCTCGGGATTGCAAGATAACCAAACAAAACTTTTAGTGGATTTCTACTTATTTTATTAAATATCATCTCCACCAAACAGGACAAGCTTGCATCTGTTATAGTTTTGGAGAAAAATGTGTTCATTTCATGTATGCGCGAAATGCCTTAAAAATGGCTTTAAAATGGATTTGGAGCATGGAGACGATTATCTCGGGATTGCAAGATAACCAAACAAAACTTTTAGTGGATTTCTACTTATTTTATTAAATATCATCTCCACCAAACAGGACAAGCTTGCATCTGTTATAGTTTTGGAGAAAAATGTGTTCATTTCATGTATGCGCGAAATGCCTTAAAAATGGCTTTAAAATGGATTTGGAGCATGGAGACGATTATCTCGGGATTGCAAGATAACCAAACAAAACTTTTAGTGGATTTCTACTTATTTTATTAAATATCATCTCCACCAAACAGGACAAGCTTGCATGTGTTATAGTTTGGAGAAAAATGTGTTCATTTCATGTATGCGCAAAATGCCTTTGAAATGGCTTTAAAATGGATTTGGAGCATGGAGACGATTATCTCAGGATGGCAATATAAACAAACGAAACTTTTAGTAGATTTCTACTTATTTTATTAAATATTATCTCCACCAAACAGGACAAGCTTGCATCTGTTATAGTTTTGGAGAAAAATGTGTTCATTTCATGTATGCGCGAAATGCCTTAAAAATGGCTTTAAAATGGATTTGGAGCATGGAGACGATTATCTCGGGATTGCAAGATAACCAAACAAAACTTTTAGTGGATTTCTACTTATTTTATTAAATATCATCTCCACCAAACAGGACAAGCTTGCATGTGTTATAGTTTTGGAGAAAAATGTGTTCATTTCATGTATGCGCAAAATGCCTTTGAAATGGCTTTAAAATGGATTTGGAGCATGGAGACGATTATCTCGGGATTGCAAGATAACCAAACAAAACTTTTAGTGGATCTCTACTTATTTTATTAAATATCATCTCCACCAAACAGGACAAGCTTGCATCTGTTATAGTTTTGGAGAAAAATGTGTTCATTTCATGTATGCGCGAAATGCCTTAAAAATGGCTTTAAAATGGATTTGGAGCATGGAGACGATTATCTCGGGATTGCAAGATAACCAAACAAAACTTTTAGTGGATTTCTACTTATTTTATTAAATATCATCTCCACCAAACAGGACAAGCTTGCATCTGTTATAGTTTTGGAGAAAAATGTGTTCATTTCATGTATGCGCGAAATGCCTTAAAAATGGCTTTAAAATGGATTTGGAGCATGGAGACGATTATCTCGGGATTGCAAGATAACCAAACAAAACTTTTAGTGGATTTCTACTTATTTTATTAAATATCATCTCCACCAAACAGGACAAGCTTGCATCTGTTATAGTTTTGGAGAAAAATGTGTTAATTTCATGTATGCGCGAAATGCCTTAAAAATGGCTTTAAAATGGATTTGGAGCATGGAGACGATTATCTCGGGATTGCAAGATAACCAAACAAAACTTTTAGTGGATTTCTACTTATTTTATTAAATATCATCTCCACCAAACAGGACAAGCTTGCATGTGTTATAGTTTTGGAGAAAAATGTGTTCATTTCATGTATGCGCAAAATGCCTTTGAAATGGCTATAAAATGGATTTGGAGCATGGAGACGATTATCTCGGGATGGCAATATAAACAAACGAAACTTTTAGTAGATTTCTACTTATTTTATTAAATATTATCTCCACCAAACAGGACAAGCTTGCATCTGTTATAGTTTTGGAGAAAAATGTGTTCATTTCATGTATGCGCGAAATGCCTTAAAAATGGCTTTAAAATGGATTTGGAGCATGGAGACGATTTTCTCGGGATTGCAAGATAACCAAACAAAACTTTTAGTGGATTTCTACTTATTTTATTAAATATCATCTCCACCAAACAGGACAAGCTTGCATCTGTTATAGTTTTGGAGAAAAATGTGTTCATTTCATGTATGCGCGAAATGCCTTAAAAATGGCTTTAAAATGGATATGGAGCATGGAGACGATTATCTCGGGATTGCAAGATAACCAAACAAAACTTTTAGTGGATTTCTACTTATTTTATTAAATATCATCTCCACCAAACAGGACAAGCTTGCATGTGTTATAGTTTTGGAGAAAAATGTGTTCATTTCATGTATGCGCAAAATGCCTTTGAAATGGCTTTAAAATGGATTTGGAGCATGGAGACGATTATCTCAGGATGGCAATATAAACAAACGAAACTTTTAGTAGATTTCTACTTATTTTATTAAATATTATCTCCACCAAACAGGACAAGCTTGCATCTGTTATAGTTTTGGAGAAAAATGTGTTCATTTCATGTATGCGCGAAATGCCTTAAAAATGGCTTTAAAATGGATTTGGAGCATGGAGACGATTATCTCGGGATTGCAAGATAACCAAACAAAACTTTTAGTGGATTTCTACTTATTTTATTAAATATCATCTCCACCAAACAGGACAAGCTTGCATCTGTTATAGTTTTGGAGAAAAATGTGTTCATTTCATGTATGCGCAAAATGCCTTTGAAATGGCTTTAAAATGGATTTAAAGCATGGAGACGATTATCTCAGGATGGCAATATAAACAAACGAAACTTTTAGTAGATTTCTACTTATTTTATTAAATATTATCTTCACCAAACAGGACAAGCTTGCATCTGTTATAGTTTTGGAGAAAAATGTGTTCATTTCATGTATGCGCGAAATGCCTTAAAAATGGCTTTAAAATGGATTTGGAGCATGGAGACGATTATCTCGGGATTGCAAGATAACCAAACAAAACTTTTAGTGGATTTCTACTTATTTTATTAAATATCATCTCCACCAAACAGGACAAGCTTGCATGTGTTATAGTTTTGGAGAAAAATGTGTTCATTTCATGTATGCGCAAAATGCCTTTGAAATGGCTTTAAAATGGATTTGGAGCATGGAGACGATTATCTCGGGATTGCAAGATAACCAAACAAAACTTTTAGTGGATCTCTACTTATTTTATTAAATATCATCTCCACCAAACAGGACAAGCTTGCATCTGTTATAGTTTTGGAGAAAAATGTGTTCATTTCATGTATGCGCGAAATGCCTTAAAAATGGCTTTAAAATGGATTTGGAGCATGGAGACGATTATCTCGGGATTGCAAGATAACCAAACAAAACTTTTAGTGGATTTCTACTTATTTTATTAAATATCATCTCCACCAAACAGGACAAGCTTGCATCTGTTATAGTTTTGGAGAAAAATGTGTTCATTTCATGTATGCGCGAAATGCCTTAAAAATGGCTTTAAAATGGATTTGGAGCATGGAGACGATTATCTCGGGATTGCAAGATAACCAAACAAAACTTTTAGTGGATTTCTACTTATTTTATTAAATATCATCTCCACCAAACAGGACAAGCTTGCATGTGTTATAGTTTTGGAGAAAAATGTGTTCATTTCATGTATGCGCAAAATGCCTTTGAAATGGCTTTAAAATGGATTTGGAGCATGGAGACGATTATCTCAGGATGGCAATATAAACAAACGAAACTTTTAGTAGATTTCTACTTATTTTATTAAATATTATCGCCACCAAACAGGACAAGCTTGCATCTGTTATAGTTTTGGAGAAAAATGTGTTCATTTCATGTATGCGCGAAATGCCTTAAAAATGGCTTTAAAATGGATTTGGAGCATGGAGACGATTATCTCGGGATTGCAAGATAACCAAACAAAACTTTTAGTGGATTTCTACTTATTTTATTAAATATCATCTCCACCAAACAGGACAAGCTTGCATCTGTTATAGTTTTGGAGAAAAATGTGTTCATTACATGTATGCGCGAAATGCCTTAAAAATGGCTTTAAAATGGATATGGAGCATGGAGACGATTATCTCGGGATTGCAAGATAACCAAACAAAACTTTTAGTGGATTTCTACTTATTTTATTAAATATCATCTCCACCAAACAGGACAAGCTTGCATGTGTTATAGTTTTGGAGAAAAATGTGTTCATTTCATGTATGCGCAAAATGCCTTTGAAATGGCTTTAAAATGGATTTGGAGCATGGAGACGATTATCTCAGGATGGCAATATAAACAAACGAAACTTTTAGTAGATTTCTACTTATTTTATTAAATATTATCTCCACCAAACAGGACAAGCTTGCATCTGTTATAGTTTTGGAGAAAAATGTGTTCATTTCATGTATGCGCGAAATGCCTTAAAAATGGCTTTAAAATGGATTTGGAGCATGGAGACGATTATCTCGGGATTGCAAGATAACCAAACAAAACTTTTAGTGGATTTCTACTTATTTTATTAAATATCATCTCCACCAAACAGGACAAGCTTGCATCTGTTATAGTTTTGGAGAAAAATGTGTTCATTTCATGTATGCGCAAAATGCCTTTGAAATGGCTTTAAAATGGATTTGGAGCATGGAGACGATTATCTCAGGATGGCAATATAAACAAACGAAACTTTTAGTAGATTTCTACTTATTTTATTAAATATTATCTTCACCAAACAGGACAAGCTTGCATCTGTTATAGTTTTGGAGAAAAATGTGTTCATTTCATGTATGCGCGAAATGCCTTAAAAATGGCTTTAAAATGGATTTTGAGCATGGAGACGATTATCTCGGGATTGCAAGATAACCAAACAAAACTTTTAGTGGATTTCTACTTATTTTATTAAATATCATCTCCACCAAACAGGACAAGCTTGCATGTGTTATAGTTTTGGAGAAAAATGTGTTCATTTCATGTATGCGCAAAATGCCTTTGAAATGGCTTTAAAATGGATTTGGAGCATGGAGACGATTATCTCGGGATTGCAAGATAACCAAACAAAACTTTTAGTGGATCTCTACTTATTTTATTAAATATCATCTCCACCAAACAGGACAAGCTTGCATCTGTTATAGTTTTGGAGAAAAATGTGTTCATTTCATGTATGCGCGAAATGCCTTAAAAATGGCTTTAAAATGGATTTGGAGCATGGAGACGATTATCTCGGGATTGCAAGATAACCAAACAAAACTTTTAGTGGATTTCTACTTATTTTATTAAATATCATCTCCACCAAACAGGACAAGCTTGCATCTGTTATAGTTTTGGAGAAAAATGTGTTCATTTCATGTATGCGCGAAATGCCTTAAAAATGGCTTTAAAATGGATTTGGAGCATGGAGACGATTATCTCGGGATTGCAAGATAACCAAACAAAACTTTTAGTGGATTTCTACTTATTTTATTAAATATCATCTCCACCAAACAGGACAAGCTTGCATCTGTTATAGTTTTGGAGAAAAATGTGTTCATTTCATGTATGCGCGAAATGCCTTAAAAATGGCTTTAAAATGGATTTGGAGCATGGAGACGATTATCTCGGGATTGCAAGATAACCAAACAAAACTTTTAGTGGATTTCTACTTATTTTATTAAATATCATCTCCACCAAACAGGACAAGCTTGCATGTGTTATAGTTTTGGAGAAAAATGTGTTCATTTCATGTATGCGCAAAATGCCTTTGAAATGGCTTTAAAATGGATTTGGAGCATGGAGACGATTATCTCAGGATGGCAATATAAACAAACGAAACTTTTAGTAGATTTCTACTTATTTTATTAAATATTATCGCCACCAAACAGGACAAGCTTGCATCTGTTATAGTTTTGGAGAAAAATGTGTTCATTTCATGTATGCGCGAAATGCCTTAAAAATGGCTTTAAAATGGATTTGGAGCATGGAGACGATTATCTCGGGATTGCAAGATAACCAAACAAAACTTTTAGTGGATTTCTACTTATTTTATTAAATATCATCTCCACCAAACAGGACAAGCTTGCATCTGTTATAGTTTTGGAGAAAAATGTGTTCATTTCATGTATGCGCGAAATGCCTTAAAAATGGCTTTAAAATGGATATGGAGCATGGAGACGATTATCTCGGGATTGCAAGATAACCAAACAAAACTTTTAGTGGATTTCTACTTATTTTATTAAATATCATCTCCACCAAACAGGACAAGCTTGCATGTGTTATAGTTTTGGAGAAAAATGTGTTCATTTCATGTATGCGCGAAATGCCTTAAAAATGGCTTTAAAATGGATTTGGAGCATGGAGACGATTATCTCGGGATTGCAATATAACCAAACAAAACTTTTAGTGGATTTCTACTTATTTTATTAAATATCATCTCCACCAAACAGGACAAGCTTGCATGTGTTATAGTTTTGGAGAAAAATGTGTTCATTTCATGTATGCGCAAAATGCCTTTGAAATGGCTTTAAAATGGATTTGGAGCATGGAGACGATTATCTCAGGATGGCAATATAAACAAACGAAACTTTTAGTAGATTTCTACTTATTTTATTAAATATTATCTCCACCAAACAGGACAAGCTTGCATCTGTTATAGTTTTGGAGAAAAATGTGTTCATTTCATGTATGCGCGAAATGCCTTAAAAATGGCTTTAAAATGGATTTGGAGCATGGAGACGATTATCTCGGGATTGCAAGATAACCAAACAAAACTTTTAGTGGATTTCTACTTATTTTATTAAATATCATCTCCACCAAACAGGACAAGCTTGCATCTGTTATAGTTTTGGAGAAAAATGTGTTCATTTCATGTATGCGCGAAATGCCTTAAAAATGGCTTTAAAATGGATTTGGAGCATGGAGACGATTATCTCGGGATTGCAAGATAACCAAACAAAACTTTTAGTGGATTTCTACTTATTTTATTAAATATCATCTCCACCAAACAGGACAAGCTTGCATGTGTTATAGTTTTGGAGAAATATGTGTTCATTTCATGTATGCGCAAAATGCCTTTGAAATGGCTTTAAAATGGATTTGGAGCATGGAGACGATTATCTCAGGATGGCAATATAAACAAACGAAACTTTTAGTAGATTTCTACTTATTTTATTAAATATTATCTCCACCAAACAGGACAAGCTTGCATCTGTTATAGTTTTGGAGAAAAATGTGTTCATTTCATGTATGCGCGAAATGCCTTAAAAATGGCTTTAAAATGGATTTGGAGCATGGAGACGATTATCTCGGGATTGCAAGATAACCAAACAAAACTTTTAGTGGATTTCTACTTATTTTATTAAATATCATCTCCACCAAACAGGACAAGCTTGCATGTGTTATAGTTTTGGAGAAAAATGTGTTCATTTCATGTATGCGCAAAATGCCTTTGAAATGGCTTTAAAATGGATTTGGAGCATGGAGACGATTATCTCGGGATTGCAAGATAACCAAACAAAACTTTTAGTGGATCTCTACTTATTTTATTAAATATCATCTCCACCAAACAGGACAAGCTTGCATCTGTTATAGTTTTGGAGAAAAATGTGTTCATTTCATGTATGCGCGAAATGCCTTAAAAATGGCTTTAAAATGGATTTGGAGCATGGAGACGATTATCTCGGGATTGCAAGATAACCAAACAAAACTTTTACTGGATTTCTACTTATTTTATTAAATATCATCTCCACCAAACAGGACAAGCTTGCATCTGTTATAGTTTTGGAGAAAAATGTGTTCATTTCATGTATGCGCGAAATGCCTTAAAAATGGCTTTAAAATGGATTTGGAGCATGGAGACGATTATCTCGGGATTGCAAGATAACCAAACAAAACTTTTAGTGGATTTCTACTTATTTTATTAAATATCATCTCCACCAAACAGGACAAGCTTGCATCTGTTATAGTTTTGGAGAAAAATGTGTTCATTTCATGTATGCGCGAAATGCCTTAAAAATGGCTTTAAAATGGATTTGGAGCATGGAGACGATTATCTCGGGATTGCAAGATAACCAAACAAAACTTTTAGTGGATTTCTACTTATTTTATTAAATATCATCTCCACCAAACAGGACAAGCTTGCATCTGTTATAGTTTTGGAGAAAAATGTGTTCATTTCATGTATGCGCGAAATGCCTTAAAAATGGCTTTAAAATGGATTTGGAGCATGGAGACGATTATCTCGGGATTGCAAGATAACCAAACAAAACTTTTAGTGGATTTCTACTTATTTTATTAAATATCATCTCCACCAAACAGGACAAGCTTGCATGTGTTATAGTTTTGGAGAAAAATGTGTTCATTTCATGTATGCGCAAAATGCCTTTGAAATGGCTTTAAAATGGATTTGGAGCATGGAGACGATTATCTCAGGATGGCAATATAAACAAACGAAACTTTTAGTAGATTTCTACTTATTTTATTAAATATTATCTCCACCAAACAGGACAAGCTTGCATCTGTTATAGTTTTGGAGAAAAATGTGTTCATTTCATGTATGCGCGAAATGCCTTAAAAATGGCTTTAAAATGGATTTGGAGCATGGAGACGATTATCTCGGGATTGCAAGATAACCAAACAAAACTTTTAGTGGATTTCTACTTATTTTATTAAATATCATCTCCACCAAACAGGACAAGCTTGCATCTGTTATAGTTTTGGAGAAAAATGTGTTAATTTCATGTATGCGCGAAATGCCTTAAAAATGGCTTTAAAATGGATTTGGAGCATGGAGACGATTATCTCGGGATTGCAAGATAACCAAACAAAACTTTTAGTGGATTTCTACTTATTTTATTAAATATCATCTCCACCAAACAGGACAAGCTTGCATGTGTTAAAGTTTTGGAGAAAAATGTGTTCATTTCATGTATGCGCAAAATGCCTTTGAAATGGCTTTAAAATGGATTTGGAGCATGGAGACGATTATCTCAGGATGGCAATATAAACAAACGAAACTTTTAGTAGATTTCTACTTATTTTATTAAATATTATCTCCACCAAACAGGACAAGCTTGCATCTGTTATAGTTTTGGAGAAAAATGTGTTCATTTCATGTTTGCGCGAAATGCCTTAAAAATGGCTTTAAAATGGATTTGGAGCATGGAGACT
The DNA here is from genome assembly GCF_048569485.1 of Anomaloglossus baeobatrachus. Taxonomy (NCBI): domain Eukaryota; kingdom Metazoa; phylum Chordata; class Amphibia; order Anura; family Aromobatidae; genus Anomaloglossus; species Anomaloglossus baeobatrachus. Next base: position 19,848 of record NW_027442470.1, on the reverse strand, counting down.
ATTATCTCGGGATTGCAAGATAACCAAACAAAACTTTTAGTGGATTTCTACTTATTTTATTAAATATCATCTCCACCAAACAGGACAAGCTTGCATCTGTTATAGTTTTGGAGAAAAATGTGTTCATTTCATGTATGCGCGAAATGCCTTAAAAATGGCTTTAAAATGGATATGGAGCATGGAGACGATTATCTCGGGATTGCAAGATAACCAAACAAAACTTTTAGTGGATTTCTACTTATTTTATTAAATATCATCTCCACCAAACAGGACAAGCTTGCATGTGTTATAGTTTTGGAGAAAAATGTGTTCATTTCATGTATGCGCAAAATGCCTTTGAAATGGCTTTAAAATGGATTTGGAGCATGGAGACGATTATCTCAGGATGGCAATATAAACAAACAAAACTTTTAGTAGATTTCTACTTATTTTATTAAATATTATCTCCACCAAACAGGACAAGCTTGCATCTGTTATAGTTTTGGAGAAAAATGTGTTCATTTCATGTATGCGCGAAATGCCTTAAAAATGGCTTTAAAATGGATTTGGAGCATGGAGACGATTATCTCGGGATTGCAAGATAACCAAACAAAACTTTTAGTGGATTTCTACTTATTTTATTAAATATCATCTCCACCAAACAGGACAAGCTTGCATGTGTTATAGTTTTGGAGAAAAATGTGTTCATTTCATGTATGCGCAAAATGCCTTTGAAATGGCTTTAAAATGGATTTGGAGCATGGAGACGATTATCTCAGGATGGCAATATAAACAAACGAAACTTTTATTAGATTTCTACTTATTTTATTAAATATTATCTCCACCAAACAGGACAAGCTTGCATCTGTTATAGTTTTGGAGAAAAATGTGTTCATTTCATGTATGCGCGAAATGCCTTAAAAATGGCTTTAAAATGGATTTGGAGCATGGAGACGATTATCTCGGGATTGCAAGATAACCAAACAAAACTTTTAGTGGATTTCTACTTATTTTATTAAATATCATCTCCACCAAACAGGACAAGCTTGCATGTGTTATAGTTTTGGAGAAAAATGTGTTCATTTCATGTATGCGCAAAATGCCTTTGAAATGGCTTTAAAATGGATTTGGAGCATGGAGACGATTATCTCGGGATTGCAAGATAACCAAACAAAACTTTTAGTGGATCTCTACTTATTTTATTAAATATCATCTCCACCAAACAGGACAAGCTTGCATCTGTTATAGTTTTGGAGAAAAATGTGTTCATTTCATGTATGCGCGAAATGCCTTAAAAATGGCTTTAAAATGGATTTGGAGCATGGAGACGATTATCTCGGGATTGCAAGATAACCAAACAAAACTTTTAGTGGATTTCTACTTATTTTATTAAATATCATCTCCACCAAACAGGACAAGCTTGCATCTGTTATAGTTTTGGAGAAAAATGTGTTCATTTCATGTATGCGCGAAATGCCTTAAAAATGGCTTTAAAATGGATTTGGAGCATGGAGACGATTATCTCGGGATTGCAAGATAACCAAACAAAACTTTTAGTGGATTTCTACTTATTTTATTAAATATCATCTCCACCAAACAGGACAAGCTTGCATCTGTTATAGTTTTGGAGAAAAATGTGTTAATTTCATGTATGCGCGAAATGCCTTAAAAATGGCTTTAAAATGGATTTGGAGCATGGAGACGATTATCTCGGGATTGCAAGATAACCAAACAAAACTTTTAGTGGATTTCTACTTATTTTATTAAATATCATCTCCACCAAACAGGACAAGCTTGCATGTGTTATAGTTTTGGAGAAAAATGTGTTCATTTCATGTATGCGCAAAATGCCTTTGAAATGGCTTTAAAATGGATTTGGAGCATGGAGACGATTATCTCAGGATGGCAATATAAACAAACGAAACTTTTAGTAGATTTCTACTTATTTTATTAAATATTATCTCCACCAAACAGGACAAGCTTGCATCTGTTATAGTTTTGGAGAAAAATGTGTTCATTTCATGTATGCGCGAAATGCCTTAAAAATGGCTTTAAAATGGATTTGTAGCATGGAGACGATTATCTCGGGATTGCAAGATAACCAAACAAAACTTTTAGTGGATTTCTACTTATTTTATTAAATATCATCTCCACCAAACAGGACAAGCTTGCATCTGTTATAGTTTTGGAGAAAAATGTGTTCATTTCATGTATGCGCGAAATGCTTTAAAAATGGCTTTAAAATGGATATGGAGCATGGAGACGATTATCTCGGGATTGCAAGATAACCAAACAAAACTTTTAGTGGATTTCTACTTATTTTATTAAATATCATCTCCACCAAACAGGACAAGCTTGCATGTGTTATAGTTTTGGAGAAAAATATGTTCATTTCATGTATGCGCAAAATGCCTTTGAAATGGCTTTAAAATGGATTTGGAGCATGGAGACGATTATCTCAGGATGGCAATATAAACAAACGAAACTTTTAGTAGATTTCTACTTATTTTATTAAATATTATCTCCACCAAACAGGACAAGCTTGCATCTGTTATAGTTTTGGAGAAAAATGTGTTCATTTCATGTATGCGCGAAATGCCTTAAAAATGGCTTTAAAATGGATTTGGAGCATGGAGACGATTATCTCGGGATTGCAAGATAACCAAACAAAACTTTTAGTGGATTTCTACTTATTTTATTAAATATCATCTCCACCAAACAGGACAAGCTTGCATCTGTTATAGTTTTGGAGAAAAATGTGTTCATTTCATGTATGCGCGAAATGCCTTAAAAATGGCTTTAAAATGGATTTGGAGCATGGAGACGATTATCTCGGGATTGCAAGATAACCAAACAAAACTTTTAGTGGATTTCTACTTATTTTATTAAATATCATCTCCACCAAACAGGACAAGCTTGCATGTGTTATAGTTTTGGAGAAAAATGTGTTCATTTCATGTATGCGCAAAATGCCTTTGAAATGGCTTTAAAATGGATTTGGAGCATGGAGACGATTATCTCAGGATGGCAATATAAACAAACGAAACTTTTAGTAGATTTCTACTTATTTTATTAAATATTATCTCCACCAAACAGGACAAGCTTGCATCTGTTATAGTTTTGGAGAAAAATGTGTTCATTTCATGTATGCGCGAAATGCCTTAAAAATGGCTTTAAAATGGATTTGGAGCATGGAGACGATTATCTCGGGATTGCAAGATAACCAAACAAAACTTTTAGTGGATTTCTACTTATTTTATTAAATATCATCTCCACCAAACAGGACAAGCTTGCATCTGTTATAGTTTTGGAGAAAAATGTGTTCATTTCATGTATGCGCGAAATGCCTTAAAAATGGCTTTAAAATGGATTTGGAGCATGGAGACGATTATCTCGGGATTGCAAGATAACCAAACAAAACTTTTAGTGGATTTCTACTTATTTTATTAAATATCATCTCCACCAAACAGGACAAGCTTGCATGTGTTATAGTTTTGGAGAAATATGTGTTCATTTCATGTATGCGCAAAATGCCTTTGAAATGGCTTTAAAATGGATTTGGAGCATGGAGACGATTATCTCAGGATGGCAATATAAACAAACAAAACTTTTAGTAGATTTCTACTTATTTTATTAAATATTATCTCCACCAAACAGGACAAGCTTGCATCTGTTATAGTTTTGGAGAAAAATGTGTTCATTTCATGTATGCGCGAAATGCCTTAAAAATGGCTTTAAAATGGATTTGGAGCATGGAGACGATTATCTCGGGATTGCAAGATAACCAAACAAAACTTTTAGTGGATTTCTACTTATTTTATTAAATATCATCTCCACCAAACAGGACAAGCTTGCATGTGTTATAGTTTTGGAGAAAAATGTGTTCATTTCATGTATGCGCAAAATGCCTTTGAAATGGCTTTAAAATGGATTTGGAGCATGGAGACGATTATCTCGGGATTGCAAGATAACCAAACAAAACTTTTAGTGGATCTCTACTTATTTTATTAAATATCATCTCCACCAAACAGGACAAGCTTGCATCTGTTATAGTTTTGGAGAAAAATGTGTTCATTTCATGTATGCGCGAAATGCCTTAAAAATGGCTTTAAAATGGATTTGGAGCATGGAGACGATTATCTCGGGATTGCAAGATAACCAAACAAAACTTTTAGTGGATTTCTACTTATTTTATTAAATATCATCTCCACCAAACAGGACAAGCTTGCATCTGTTATAGTTTTGGAGAAAAATGTGTTCATTTCATGTATGCGCGAAATGCCTTAAAAATGGCTTTAAAATGGATTTGGAGCATGGAGACGATTATCTCGGGATTGCAAGATAACCAAACAAAACTTTTAGTGGATTTCTACTTATTTTATTAAATATCATCTCCACCAAACAGGACAAGCTTGCATCTGTTATAGTTTTGGAGAAAAATGTGTTCATTTCATGTATGCGCGAAATGCCTTAAAAATGGCTTTAAAATGGATTTGGAGCATGGAGACGATTATCTCGGGATTGCAAGATAACCAAACAAAACTTTTAGTGGATTTCTACTTATTTTATTAAATATCATCTCCACCAAACAGGACAAGCTTGCATGTGTTATAGTTTTGGAGAAAAATGTGTTCATTTCATGTATGCGCAAAATGCCTTTGAAATGGCTTTAAAATGGATTTGGAGCATGGAGACGATTATCTCAGGATGGCAATATAAACAAACGAAACTTTTAGTAGATTTCTACTTATTTTATTAAATATTATCTCCACCAAACAGGACAAGCTTGCATCTGTTATAGTTTTGGAGAAAAATGTGTTCATTTCATGTATGCGCGAAATGCCTTAAAAATGGCTTTAAAATGGATTTGGAGCATGGAGACGATTATCTCGGGATTGCAAGATAACCAAACAAAACTTTTAGTGGATTTCTACTTATTTTATTAAATATCATCTCCACCAAACAGGACAAGCTTGCATCTGTTATAGTTTTGGAGAAAAATGTGTTCATTTCATGTATGCGCGAAATGCCTTAAAAATGGCTTTAAAATGGATTTGGAGCATGGAGACGATTATCTCGGGATTGCAAGATAACCAAACAAAACTTTTAGTGGATTTCTACTTATTTTATTAAATATCATCTCCACCAAACAGGACAAGCTTGCATGTGTTATAGTTTTGGAGAAATATGTGTTCATTTCATGTATGCGCAAAATGCCTTTGAAATGGCTTTAAAATGGATTTGGAGCATGGAGACGATTATCTCAGGATGGCAATATAAACAAACAAAACTTTTAGTAGATTTCTACTTATTTTATTAAATATTATCTCCACCAAACAGGACAAGCTTGCATCTGTTATAGTTTTGGAGAAAAATGTGTTCATTTCATGTATGCGCGAAATGCCTTAAAAATGGCTTTAAAATGGATTTGGAGCATGGAGACGATTATCTCGGGATTGCAAGATAACCAAACAAAACTTTTAGTGGATTTCTACTTATTTTATTAAATATCATCTCCACCAAACAGGACAAGCTTGCATGTGTTATAGTTTTGGAGAAAAATGTGTTCATTTCATGTATGCGCAAAATGCCTTTGAAATGGCTTTAAAATGGATTTGGAGCATGGAGACGATTATCTCGGGATTGCAAGATAACCAAACAAAACTTTTAGTGGATCTCTACTTATTTTATTAAATATCATCTCCACCAAACAGGACAAGCTTGCATCTGTTATAGTTTTGGAGAAAAATGTGTTCATTTCATGTATGCGCGAAATGCCTTAAAAATGGCTTTAAAATGGATTTGGAGCATGGAGACGATTATCTCGGGATTGCAAGATAACCAAACAAAACTTTTAGTGGATTTCTACTTATTTTATTAAATATCATCTCCACCAAACAGGACAAGCTTGCATCTGTTATAGTTTTGGAGAAAAATGTGTTCATTTCATGTATGCGCGAAATGCCTTAAAAATGGCTTTAAAATGGATTTGGAGCATGGAGACGATTATCTCGGGATTGCAAGATAACCAAACAAAACTTTTAGTGGATTTCTACTTATTTTATTAAATATCATCTCCACCAAACAGGACAAGCTTGCATCTGTTATAGTTTTGGAGAAAAATGTGTTCATTTCATGTATGCGCGAAATGCCTTAAAAATGGCTTTAAAATGGATTTGGAGCATGGAGACGATTATCTCGGGATTGCAAGATAACCAAACAAAACTTTTAGTGGATTTCTACTTATTTTATTAAATATCATCTCCACCAAACAGGACAAGCTTGCATCTGTTATAGTTTTGGAGAAAAATGTGTTCATTTCATGTATGCGCGAAATGCCTTAAAAATGGCTTTAAAATGGATTTGGAGCATGGAGACGATTATCTCGGGATTGCAAGATAACCAAACAAAACTTTTAGTGGATTTCTACTTATTTTATTAAATATCATCTCCACCAAACAGGACAAGCTTGCATGTGTTATAGTTTTGGAGAAAAATGTGTTCATTTCATGTATGCGCAAAATGCCTTTGAAATGGCTTTAAAATGGATTTGGAGCATGGAGACGATTATCTCAGGATGGCAATATAAACAAACGAAACTTTTAGTAGATTTCTACTTATTTTATTAAATATTATCTCCACCAAACAGGACAAGCTTGCATCTGTTATAGTTTTGGAGAAAAATGTGTTCATTTCATGTATGCGCGAAATGCCTTAAAAATGGCTTTAAAATGGATTTGTAGCATGGAGACGATTATCTCGGGATTGCAAGATAACCAAACAAAACTTTTAGTGGATTTCTACTTATTTTATTAAATATCATCTCCACCAAACAGGACAAGCTTGCATCTGTTATAGTTTTGGAGAAAAATGTGTTCATTTCATGTATGCGCGAAATGCCTTAAAAATGGCTTTAAAATGGATATGGAGCATGGAGACGATTATCTCGGGATTGCAAGATAACCAAACAAAACTTTTAGTGGATTTCTACTTATTTTATTAAATATCATCTCCACCAAACAGGACAAGCTTGCATGTGTTATAGTTTTGGAGAAAAATGTGTTCATTTCATGTATGCGCAAAATGCCTTTGAAATGGCTTTAAAATGGATTTGGAGCATGGAGACGATTATCTCAGGATGGCAATATAAACAAACGAAACTTTTAGTAGATTTCTACTTATTTTATTAAATATTATCTCCACCAAACAGGACAAGCTTGCATCTGTTATAGTTTTGGAGAAAAATGTGTTCATTTCATGTATGCGCGAAATGCCTTAAAAATGGCTTTAAAATGGATTTGGAGCATGGAGACGATTATCTCGGGATTGCAAGATAACCAAACAAAACTTTTAGTGGATTTCTACTTATTTTATTAAATATCATCTCCACCAAACAGGACAAGCTTGCATCTGTTATAGTTTTGGAGAAAAATGTGTTCATTTCATGTATGCGCGAAATGCCTTAAAAATGGCTTTAAAATGGATTTGGAGCATGGAGACGATTATCTCGGGATTGCAAGATAACCAAACAAAACTTTTAGTGGATTTCTACTTATTTTATTAAATATCATCTCCACCAAACAGGACAAGCTTGCATGTGTTATAGTTTTGGAGAAAAATGTGTTCATTTCATGTATGCGCAAAATGCCTTTGAAATGGCTTTAAAATGGATTTGGAGCATGGAGACGATTATCTCAGGATGGCAATATAAACAAACGAAACTTTTAGTAGATTTCTACTTATTTTATTAAATATTATCTCCACCAAACAGGACAAGCTTGCATCTGTTATAGTTTTGGAGAAAAATGTGTTCATTTCATGTATGCGCGAAATGCCTTAAAAATGGCTTTAAAATGGATTTGGAGCATGGAGACGATTATCTCGGGATTGCAAGATAACCAAACAAAACTTTTAGTGGATTTCTACTTATTTTATTAAATATCATCTCCACCAAACAAGACAAGCTTGCATGTGTTATAGTTTTGGAGAAATATGTGTTCATTTCATGTATGCGCAAAATGCCTTTGAAATGGCTTTAAAATGGATTTGGAGCATGGAGACGATTATCTCAGGATGGCAATATAAACAAACGAAACTTTTAGTAGATTTCTACTTATTTTATTAAATATTATCTCCACCAAACAGGACAAGCTTGCATCTGTTATAGTTTTGGAGAAAAATGTGTTCATTTCATGTATGCGCGAAATGCCTTAAAAATGGCTTTAAAATGGATTTGGAGCATGGAGACGATTATCTCGGGATTGCAAGATAACCAAACAAAACTTTTAGTGGATTTCTACTTATTTTATTAAATATCATCTCCACCAAACAGGACAAGCTTGCATGTGTTATAGTTTTGGAGAAAAATGTGTTCATTTCATGTATGCGCAAAATGCCTTTGAAATGGCTTTAAAATGGATTTGGAGCATGGAGACGATTATCTCGGGATTGCAAGATAACCAAACAAAACTTTTAGTGGATCTCTACTTATTTTATTAAATATCATCTCCACCAAACAGGACAAGCTTGCATCTGTTATAGTTTTGGAGAAAAATGTGTTCATTTCATGTATGCGCGAAATGCCTTAAAAATGGCTTTAAAATGGATTTGGAGCATGGAGACGATTATCTCGGGATTGCAAGATAACCAAACAAAACTTTTAGTGGATTTCTACTTATTTTATTAAATATCATCTCCACCAAACAGGACAAGCTTGCATCTGTTATAGTTTTGGAGAAAAATGTGTTCATTTCATGTATGCGCGAAATGCCTTAAAAATGGCTTTAAAATGGATTTGGAGCATGGAGACGATTATCTCGGGATTGCAAGATAACCAAACAAAACTTTTAGTGGATTTCTACTTATTTTATTAAATATCATCTCCACCAAACAGGACAAGCTTGCATCTGTTATAGTTTTGGAGAAAAATGTGTTCATTTCATGTATGCGCGAAATGCCTTAAAAATGGCTTTAAAATGGATTTGGAGCATGGAGACGATTATCTCGGGATTGCAAGATAACCAAACAAAACTTTTAGTGGATTTCTACTTATTTTATTAAATATCATCTCCACCAAACAGGACAAGCTTGCATCTGTTATAGTTTTGGAGAAAAATGTGTTCATTTCATGTATGCGCGAAATGCCTTAAAAATGGCTTTAAAATGGATTTGGAGCATGGAGACGATTATCTCGGGATTGCAAGATAACCAAACAAAACTTTTAGTGGATTTCTACTTATTTTATTAAATATCATCTCCACCAAACAGGACAAGCTTGCATGTGTTATAGTTTTGGAGAAAAATGTGTTCATTTCATGTATGCGCAAAATGCCTTTGAAATGGCTTTAAAATGGATTTGGAGCATGGAGACGATTATCTCAGGATGGCAATATAAACAAACGAAACTTTTAGTAGATTTCTACTTATTTTATTAAATATTATCTCCACCAAACAGGACAAGCTTGCATCTGTTATAGTTTTGGAGAAAAATGTGTTCATTTCATGTATGCGCGAAATGCCTTAAAAATGGCTTTAAAATGGATTTGGAGCATGGAGACGATTATCTCGGGATTGCAAGATAACCAAACAAAACTTTTAGTGGATTTCTACTTATTTTATTAAATATCATCTCCACCAAACAGGACAAGCTTGCATCTGTTATAGTTTTGGAGAAAAATGTGTTCATTTCATGTATGCGCGAAATGCCTTAAAAATGGCTTTAAAATGGATTTGGAGCATGGAGACGATTATCTCGGGATTGCAAGATAACCAAACAAAACTTTTAGTGGATTTCTACTTATTTTATTAAATATCATCTCCACCAAACAGGACAAGCTTGCATGTGTTATAGTTTTGGAGAAAAATGTGTTCATTTCATGTATGCGCAAAATGCCTTAAAAATGGCTTTAAAATGGATTTGGAGCATGGAGACGATTATCTCAGGATGGCAATATAAACAAACGAAACTTTTAGTAGATTTCTACTTATTTTATTAAATATTATCTCCACCAAACAGGACAAGCTTGCATCTGTTATAGTTTTGGAGAAAAATGTGTTCATTTCATGTATGTGCGAAATGCCTTAAAAATGGCTTTAAAATGGATTTGGAGCATGGAGACGATTATCTCGGGATTGCAAGATAACCAAACAAAACTTTTAGTGGATTTCTACTTATTTTATTAAATATCATCTCCACCAAACAGGACAAGCTTGCATCTGTTATAGTTTTGGAGAAAAATGTGTTCATTTCATGTATGCGCGAAATGCCTTAAAAATGGCTTTAAAATGGATTTGGAGCATGGAGACGATTATCTCGGGATTGCAAGATAACCAAACAAAACTTTTAGTGGATTTCTACTTATTTTATTAAATATCATCTCCACCAAACAGGACAAGCTTGCATGTGTTATAGTTTTGGAGAAATATGTGTTCATTTCATGTATGCGCAAAATGCCTTTGAAATGGCTTTAAAATGGATTTGGAGCATGGAGACGATTATCTCAGGATGGCAATATAAACAAACGAAACTTTTAGTAGATTTCTACTTATTTTATTAAATATCTCCACCAAACAGGACAAGCTTGCATCTGTTATAGTTTTGGAGAAAAATGTGTTCATTTCATGTATGCGCGAAATGCCTTAAAAATGGCTTTAAAATGGATTTGGAGCATGGAGACGATTATCTCGGGATTGCAAGATAACCAAACAAAACTTTTAGTGGATTTCTACTTATTTTATTAAATATCATCTCCACCAAACAGGACAAGCTTGCATCTGTTATAGTTTTGGAGAAAAATGTGTTCATTTCATGTATGCGCGAAATGCCTTAAAAATGGCTTTAAAATGGATTTGGAGCATGGAGACGATTATCTCGGGATTGCAAGATAACCAAACAAAACTTTTAGTGGATTTCTACTTATTTTATTAAATATCATCTCCACCAAACAGGACAAGCTTGCATCTGTTATAGTTTTGGAGAAAAATGTGTTCATTTCATGTATGCGCGAAATGCCTTAAAAATGGCTTTAAAATGGATTTGGAGCATGGAGACGATTATCTCGGGATTGCAAGATAACCAAACAAAACTTTTAGTGGATTTCTACTTATTTTATTAAATATCATCTCCACCAAACAGGACAAGCTTGCATCTGTTATAGTTTTGGAGAAAAATGTGTTCATTTCATGTATGCGCGAAATGCCTTAAAAATGGCTTTCAAATGGATTTGGAGCATGGAGACGATTATCTCGGGATTGCAATATAACCAAACAAAACTTTTAGTGGATTTCTACTTATTTTATTAAATATCATCTCCACCAAACAGGACAAGCTTGCATCTGTTATAGTTTTGGAGAAAAATGTGTTCATTTCATGTATGCGCGAAATGCCTTAAAAATGGCTTTAAAATGGATTTGGAGCATGGAGACGATTATCTCGGGATTGCAAGATAACCAAACAAAACTTTTAGTGGATTTCTACTTATTTTATTAAATATCATCTCCACCAAACAGGACAAGCTTGCATCTGTTATAGTTTTGGAGAAAAATGTGTTCATTTCATGTATGCGCGAAATGCCTTAAAAATGGCTTTAAAATGGATTTGGAGCATGGAGACGATTATCTCGGGATTGCAAGATAACCAAACAAAACTTTTAGTGGATTTCTACTTATTTTATTAAATATCATCTCCACCAAACAGGACACGCTTGCATCTGTTATAGTTTTGGAGAAAAATGTGTTCATTTCATGTATGCGCGAAATGCCTTAAAAATGGCTTTAAAATGGATTTGGAGCATGGAGACAATTATCTCGGGATTGCAAGATAACCAAACAAAACTTTTAGTGGATTTCTACTTATTTTATTAAATATCATCTCCACCAAACAGGACAAGCTTGCATCTGTTATAGTTTTGGAGAAAAATGTGTTCATTTCATGTATGCGCGAAATGCCTTAAAAATGGCTTTAAAATGGATTTGGAGCATGGAGACGATTATCTCGGGATTGCAAGATAACCAAACAAAACTTTTAGTGGATTTCTACTTATTTTATTAAATATCATCTCCACCAAACAGGACAAGCTTGCATCTGTTATAGTTTTGGAGAAAAATGTGTTCTTTTCATGTATGCGCGAAATGCCTTAAAAATGGCTTTAAAATGGATTTGGAACATGGAGACGATTATCTCGGGATTGCAAGATAACCAAACAAAACTTTTAGTGGATTTCTACTTATTTTATTAAATATCATCTCCACCAAACAGGACAAGCTTGCATGTGTTATAGTTTTGGAGAAAAATGTGTTCATTTCATGTATGCGCAAAATGCCTTTGAAATGGCTTTAAAATGGATTTGGAGCATGGAGACGATTATCTCAGGATGGCAATATAAACAAACGAAACTTTTAGTAGATTTCTACTTTTTTTATTAAATATTATCTCCACCAAACAGGACAAGCTTGCATCTGTTATAGTTTTGGAGAAAAATGTGTTCATTTCATGTATGCGCGAAATGCCTTAAAAATGGCTTTAAAATGGATTTGGAGCATGGAGACGATTATCTCGGGATTGCAAGATAACCAAACAAAACTTTTAGTGGATTTCTACTTATTTTATTAAATATCATCTCCACCAAACAGGACAAGCTTGCATGTGTTATAGTTTTGGAGAAAAATGTGTTCATTTCATGTATGCGCAAAATGCCTTTGAAATGGCTTTAAAATGGATTTGGAGCATGGAGACGATTATCTCAGGATGGCAATATAAACAAACGAAACTTTTAGTAGATTTCTACTTATTTTATTAAATATTATCTCCACCAAACAGGACAAGCTTGCATCTGTTATAGTTTTGGAGAAAAATGTGTTCATTTCATGTATAGGCGAAATGCCTTAAAAATGGCTTTAAAATGGATTTGGAGCATGGAGACGATTATCTCGGGATTGCAAGATAACCAAACAAAACTTTTAGTGGATTTCTACTTATTTTATTAAATATCATCTCCACCAAACAGGACAAGCTTGCATCTGTTATAGTTTTGGAGAAAAATGTGTTCATTTCATGTATGCGCGAAATGCCTTAAAAATGGCTTTAAAATGGATTTGGAGCATGGAGACGATTATCTCGGGATTGCAAGATAACCAAACAAAACTTTTAGTGGATTTCTACTTATTTTATTAAATATCATCTCCACCAAACAGGACAAGCTTGCATGTGTTATAGTTTTGGAGAAAAATGTGTTCATTTCATGTATGCGCAAAATGCCTTTGAAATGGCTTTAAAATGGATTTGGAGCATGGAGACGATTATCTCGGGATTGCAAGATAACCAAACAAAACTTTTAGTGGATTTCTACTTATTTTATTAAATATCATCTCCACCAAACAGAACAAGCTTGCATCTGTTATAGTTTTGGAGAAAAATGTGTTCATTTCATGTATGCGCGAAATGCCTTAAAAATGACTATAAAATGGATTTGGAGCATGGAGACGATTATCTCGGGATTGCAAGATAACCAAACAAAACTTTTAGTGGATTTCTACTTATTTTATTAAATATCATCTCCACCAAACAGGACAAGCTTGCATCTGTTATAGTTTTGGAGAAAAATGTGTTCATTTCATGTATGCGCGAAATGCCTTAAAAATGGCTTTAAAATGGATTTGGAGCATGGAGACGATTATCTCGGGATTGCAAGATAACCAAACAAAACTTTTAGTGTATTTCTACTTATTTTATTAAATATCATCTCCACCAAACAGGACAAGCTTGCATCTGTTATAGTTTTGGAGAAAAATGTGTTCATTTCATGTATGCGCGAAATGCCTTAAAAATGGCTTTAAAATGGATTTGGAGCATGGAGACGATTATCTCGGGATTGCAAGATAACCAAACAAAACTTTTAGTGGATTTCTACTTATTTTATTAAATATCATCTCCACCAAACAGGACAAGCTTGCATGTGTTATAGTTTTGGAGAAAAATGTGTTCATTTCATGTATGCGCAAAATGCCTTTGAAATGGCTTTAAAATGGATTTGGAGCATGGAGACGATTATCTCGGGATTGCAAGATAACCAAACAAAACTTTTAGTGGATCTCTACTTATTTTATTAAATATCATCTCCACCAAACAGGACAAGCTTGCATCTGTTATAGTTTTGGAGAAAAATGTGTTCATTTCATGTATGCGCGAAATGCCTTAAAAATGGCTTTAAAATGGATTTGGAGCATGGAGACGATTATCTCGGGATTGCAAGATAACCAAACAAAACTTTTAGTGGCTTTCTACTTATTTTATTAAATATCATCTCCACCAAACAGGACAAGCTTGCATCTGTTATAGTTTTGGAGAAAAATGTGTTCATTTCATGTATGCGCGAAATGCCTTAAAAATGGCTTTAAAATGGATTTGGAGCATGGAGACGATTATCTCGGGATTGCAAGATAACCAAACAAAACTTTTAGTGGATTTCTACTTATTTTATTAAATATCATCTCCACCAAACAGGACAAGCTTGCATCTGTTATAGTTTTGGAGAAAAATGTGTTCATTTCATGTATGCGCGAAATGCCTTAAAAATGGCTTTAAAATTGATTTGGAGCATGGAGACGATTATCTCGGGATTGCAAGATAACCAAACAAAACTTTTAGTGGATTTCTACTTATTTTATTAAATATCATCTCCACCAAACAGGACAAGCTTGCATGTGTTATAGTTTTGGAGAAAAATGTGTTCATTTCATGTATGCGCAAAATGCCTTTGAAATGGCTTTAAAATGGATTTGGAGCCTGGAGACGATTATCTCAGGATGGCAATATAAACAAACGAAACTTTTAGTAGATTTCTACTTATTTTATTAAATATTATCTCCACCAAACAGGACAAGCTTGCATCTGTTATAGTTTTGGAGAAAAATGTGTTCATTTCATGTATGCGCGAAATGCCTTAAAAATGGCTTTAAAATGGATTTGGAGCATGGAGACGATTATCTCGGGATTGCAAGATAACCAAACAAAACTTTTAGTGGATTTCTACTTATTTTATTAAATATCATCTCCACCAAACAGGACAAGCTTGCATCTGTTATAGTTTTGGAGAAAAATGTGTTCATTTCATGTATGCGCGAAATGCCTTAAAAATGGCTTTAAAATGGATTTGGAGCATGGAGACGATTATCTCGGGATTGCAAGATAACCAAACAAAACATTTAGTGGATTTCTACTTATTTTATTAAATATCATCTCCACCAAACAGGACAAGCTTGCATGTGTTATAGTTTTGGAGAAATATGTGTTCATTTCATGTATGCGCAAAATGCCTTTGAAATGGCTTTAAAATGGATTTGGAGCATGGAGACGATTATCTCAGGATGGCAATATAAACAAACGAAACTTTTAGTAGATTTCTACTTATTTTATTAAATATTATCTCCACCAAACAGGACAAGCTTGCATCTGTTATAGTTTTGGAGAAAAATGTGTTCATTTCATGTATGCGCGAAATGCCTTAAAAATGGCTTTAAAATGGATTTGGAGCATGGAGACGATTATCTCGGGATTGCAAGATAACCAAACAAAACTTTTAGTGGATTTCTACTTATTTTATTAAATATCATCTCCACCAAACAGGACAAGCTTGCATCTGTTATAGTTTTGGAGAAAAATGTGTTCATTTCATGTATGCGCGAAATGCCTTAAAAATGGCTTTAAAATGGATTTGGAGCATGGAGACGATTATCTCGGGATTGCAAGATAACCAAACAAAACTTTTAGTGGATTTCTACTTATTTTATTAAATATCATCTCCACCAAACAGGACAAGCTTGCATCTGTTATAGTTTTGGAGAAAAATGTGTTCATTTCATGTATGCGCGAAATGCCTTAAAAATGGCTTTAAAATGGATTTGGAGCATGGAGACGATTATCTCGGGATTGCAATATAACCAAACAAAACGTTTAGTGGATTTCTACTTATTTTATTAAATATCATCTCCACCAAACAGGACAAGCTTGCATCTGTTATAGTTTTGGAGAAAAATGTGTTCATTTCATGTATGCGCGAAATGCCTTAAAAATGGCTTTAAAATGGATTTGGAGCATGGAGACGATTATCTCGGGATTGCAAGATAACCAAACAAAACTTTTAGTGGATTTCTACTTATTTTATTAAATATCATCTCCACCAAACAGGACAAGCTTGCATCTGTTATAGTTTTGGAGAAAAATGTGTTCATTTCATGTATGCGCGAAATGCCTTAAAAATGGCTTTAAAATGGATTTGGAGCATGGAGACGATTATCTCGGGATTGCAAGATAACCAAACAAAACTTTTAGTGGATTTCTACTTATTTTATTAAATATCATCTCCACCAAACAGGACAAGCTTGCATCTGTTATAGTTTTGGAGAAAAATGTGTTCATTTCATGTATGCGCGAAATGCCTTAAAAATGGCTTTAAAATGGATTTGGAGCATGGAGACGATTATCTCGGGATTGCAAGATAACCAAACAAAACTTTTAGTGGATTTCTACTTATTTTATTAAATATCATCTCCACCAAACAGGACAAGCTTGCATCTGTTATAGTTTTGGAGAAAAATGTGTTCATTTCATGTATGCGCGAAATGCCTTAAAAATGGCTTTAAAATGGATTTGGAGCATGGAGACGATTATCTCGGGATTGCAAGATAACCAAACAAAACTTTTAGTGGATTTCTACTTATTTTATTAAATATCATCTCCACCAAACAGGACAAGCTTGCATCTGTTATAGTTTTGGAGAAAAATGTGTTCATTTCATGTATGCGCGAAATGCCTTAAAAATGGCTTTAAAATGGATTTGGAGCATGGAGACGATTATCTCGGGATTGCAATATAACCAAACAAAACTTTTAGTGGATTTCTACTTATTTTATTAAATATCATCTCCACCAAACAGGACAAGCTTGCATCTGTTATAGTTTTGGAGAAAAATGTGTTCATTTCATGTATGCGCGAAATGCCTTAAAAATGGCTTTAAAATGGATTTGGAGCATGGAGACGATTATCTCGGGATTGCAAGATAACCAAACAAAACTTTTAGTGGATTTCT
Source organism: Anomaloglossus baeobatrachus (assembly GCF_048569485.1). Taxonomy (NCBI): domain Eukaryota; kingdom Metazoa; phylum Chordata; class Amphibia; order Anura; family Aromobatidae; genus Anomaloglossus; species Anomaloglossus baeobatrachus. The sequence continues at coordinate 2,785 of NW_027442470.1, read as the reverse complement.
ACTTATTTTATTAAATATCATCTCCACCAAACAGGACAAGCTTGCATCTGTTATAGTTTTGGAGAAAAATGTGTTCATTTCATGTATGCGCGAAATGCCTTAAAAATGGCTTTAAAATGGATTTGGAGCATGGAGACGATTATCTCGGGATTGCAAGATAACCAAACAAAACTTTTAGTGGATTTCTACTTATTTTATTAAATATCATCTCCACCAAACAGGACAAGCTTGCATCTGTTATAGTTTTGGAGAAAAATGTGTTCATTTCATGTATGCGCGAAATGCCTTAAAAATGGCTTTAAAATGGATTTGGAGCATGGAGACGATTATCTCGGGATTGCAAGATAACCAAACAAAACTTTTAGTGGATTTCTACTTATTTTATTAAATATCATCTCCACCAAACAGGACAAGCTTGCATCTGTTATAGTTTTGGAGAAAAATGTGTTAATTTCATGTATGCGCGAAATGCCTTAAAAATGGCTTTAAAATGGATTTGGAGCATGGAGACGATTATCTCGGGATTGCAAGATAACCAAACAAAACTTTTAGTGGATTTCTACTTATTTTATTAAATATCATCTCCACCAAACAGGACAAGCTTGCATCTGTTATAGTTTTGGAGAAAAATGTGTTCATTTCATGTATGCGCGAAATGCCTTAAAAATGGCTTTAAAATGGATTTGGAGCATGGAGACGATTATCTCGGGATTGCAATATAACCAAACAAAACTTTTAGTGGATTTCTACTTATTTTATTAAATATCATCTCCACCAAACAGGACAAGCTTGCATCTGTTATAGTTTTGGAGAAAAATGTGTTCATTTCATGTATGCGCGAAATGCCTTAAAAATGGCTTTAAAATGGATTTGGAGCATGGAGACGATTATCTCGGGATTGCAAGATAACCAAACAAAACTTTTAGTGGATTTCTACTTATTTTATTAAATATCATCTCCACCAAACAGGACAAGCTTGCATCTGTTATAGTTTTGGAGAAAAATGTGTTCATTTCATGTATGCGCGAAATGCCTTAAAAATGGCTTTAAAATGGATTTGGAGCATGGAGACGATTATCTCGGGATTGCAAGATAACCAAACAAAACTTTTAGTGGATTTCTACTTATTTTATTAAATATCATCTCCACCAAACAGGACAAGCTTGCATCTGTTATAGTTTTGGAGAAAAATGTGTTCATTTCATGTATGCGCGAAATGCCTTAAAAATGGCTTTAAAATGGATTTGGAGCATGGAGACGATTATCTCGGGATTGCAAGATAACCAAACAAAACTTTTAGTGGATTTCTACTTATTTTATTAAATATCATCTCCACCAAACAGGACAAGCTTGCATCTGTTATAGTTTTGGAGAAAAATGTGTTCATTTCATGTATGCGCGAAATGCCTTAAAAATGGCTTTAAAATGGATTTGGAGCATGGAGACGATTATCTCGGGATTGCAATATAACCAAACAAAACTTTTAGTGGATTTCTACTTATTTTATTAAATATCATCTCCACCAAACAGGACAAGCTTGCATCTGTTATAGTTTTGGAGAAAAATGTGTTCATTTCATGTATGCGCGAAATGCCTTAAAAATGGCTTTAAAATGGATTTGGAGCATGGAGACGATTATCTCGGGATTGCAAGATAACCAAACAAAACTTTTAGTGGATTTCTACTTATTTTATTAAATATCATCTCCACCAAACAGGACAAGCTTGCATCTGTTATAGTTTTGGAGAAAAATGTGTTCATTTCATGTATGCGCGAAATGCCTTAAAAATGGCTTTAAAATGGATTTGGAGCATGGAGACGATTATCTCGGGATTGCAAGATAACCAAACAAAACTTTTAGTGGATTTCTACTTATTTTATTAAATATCATCTCCACCAAACAGGACAAGCTTGCATCTGTTATAGTTTTGGAGAAAAATGTGTTCATTTCATGTATGCGCGAAATGCCTTAAAAATGGCTTTAAAATGGATTTGGAGCATGGAGACGATTATCTCGGGATTGCAAGATAACCAAACAAAACTTTTAGTGGATTTCTACTTATTTTATTAAATATCATCTCCACCAAACAGGACAAGCTTGCATCTGTTATAGTTTTGGAGAAAAATGTGTTCATTTCATGTATGCGCGAAATGCCTTAAAAATGGCTTTAAAATGGATTTGGAGCATGGAGACGATTATCTCGGGATTGCAATATAACCAAACAAAACTTTTAGTGGATTTCTACTTATTTTATTAAATATCATCTCCACCAAACAGGACAAGCTTGCATCTGTTATAGTTTTGGAGAAAAATGTGTTCATTTCATGTATGCGCGAAATGCCTTAAAAATGGCTTTAAAATGGATTTGGAGCATGGAGACGATTATCTCGGGATTGCAAGATAACCAAACAAAACTTTTAGTGGATTTCTACTTATTTTATTAAATATCATCTCCACCAAACAGGACAAGCTTGCATCTGTTATAGTTTTGGAGAAAAATGTGTTCATTTCATGTATGCGCGAAATGCCTTAAAAATGGCTTTAAAATGGATTTGGAGCATGGAGACGATTATCTCGGGATTGCAAGATAACCAAACAAAACTTTTAGTGGATTTCTACTTATTTTATTAAATATCATCTCCACCAAACAGGACAAGCTTGCATCTGTTATAGTTTTGGAGAAAAATGTGTTCATTTCATGTATGCGCGAAATGCCTTAAAAATGGCTTTAAAATGGATTTGGAGCATGGAGACGATTATCTCGGGATTGCAAGATAACCAAAC